>NC_071997.2:14750518-15053548 GCF_028885655.2 Pongo abelii | reverse complement strand
TGGGTCTGTCTCTCATTCCTTTTCCTGGCTGTTTAGTATTCCATTAAGTGTCTGTTCTCTTACTGGTCGTGATGTCTTCAAGTTTCATTCACACTGCAGCTTACATCTGACCCTCATTCCTTTTCCTGGCTGTATAGTATTCCATTGTGTGTCTCTTCTCCCACTGGGCCTGATGTCTTCAAAGTTCACCCATGTCGCAGCCTGCGTCTGACCCTCATTCCTTTTCCTGGTTGTATAGTATTCCATTGTGTGTCTCTTCTACCACTGGGCATGATGTCTTCAAAGTTCACCCATGCCGCAGCCTGCGTCTGACCTTCATTCCTTTTCCTGGCTTTATGCTATTCCATTGTTTGTCTCTTCTCCCACTGGGCCTGATGTCTTCAAAGTTCACCCATGCCGCAGCCTGCGTCTGACGCTCAATCCTTTTCCTGGCTGTATAGTATTCCTCTCTGTGTCTCTTCTCTCACTCTGCCTGAGATCTTTCAGGTTCATTCACACTGCAGCCTGCATCTGACCCGGCTTCCTTTTCTTGGCTGTGTAGTATTCCATTGTGTGCCTCTTCTCTCACTGGGTCTGATGTCTTCAAGGTTCATTCACACTGCAGCCTGCATCTGACCCTCATTCCTTTTCCTGGCTGTATAATATTCCATTGCGTGTCTCTTTTCTTACTAGGCCTGATGTCTCCTATGTTCACCCATGCCGCAGCCTGCTTCTGACCCTCATTAATTTTCCTGGGTGTATGGTATTCCATTGTGTGTCTCTTCCTTCACTGGGCATGAGATCTTCCAGGTTCATTCACACTGCAGCCTGCATCTGACGGTCGTTCATTTTAGCTGGCCATATAGTATTCCATTGTGTGTCTCTTCTTCCACCGGGCCTGATGTGTTCAAGGTTCACCCATGCCGCAGCCTGCATCAGACCTTCATTCCTTTTCCTGGCTGTATAGTATTCCATTGTGTGTCTCTTCTCCCACTGGGCCTGATGCCTTCAACGTTCACCCATGCCGCAGCATGCGTCTGACCCACATTCCTTTTCCTGGCTGTATACTATTAAATAGTGTGTCTCTTGTCTCACTGGGCCTGATGCCTTCAAGGTTCATCAACACTGCAGCCTGTGTCTGACCCAAATACTTTTTCCTGGTTATATGGTATTTCGTTGTGGGTCTCTTCTCCCACTGTGCATGATGTCTTCACTTTTCACCCATGCCGCAGCCTGCGTCTGACCCTCATTCCTTTTCCTGGCTGTATAGTATTCCATTGACTGTTTATTCTCTTACTGGGCCTGATGACTTCCAGTTTCATTCACACTGTAGCCTGCGTCTGACCCTCATTCCTTTTCCTGTCTGTATAGTATTCCATTGTGTGTCTCTTCTCTTACTGGGCCTGATGTCTTCCAGGTTCATTCCCACTGCAGCCTGCATCTGACCCTCATTCCTTTTTCTGGATGTATAGTATTCCATTGTGTGTCTCTTCTCCCACTGGGCCTGATGTCTTCAAAGTTCACCCATGCCGCAGCCTGCGTCTGACCCTCATTCCTTTTCCTGGATGTATAGTATTCCATTGTGTGTCTCTTCTACCACTGGGCCTGATGTCTTCAAGGTTCACCAATGCCGCAGCTTGCGTCTGACCTTCATTCCTTTTCCTGGCTTTATGGTAGTCCATTGTTTGTCTCTTCTCCCACTTGGCCTGATGACTTCAAAGTTCACCCATGCCGCAGCCTTCTTCTGACCCTCATTCCTTTTCCTGGCTGTATGGTATTCCATTGTGTGTCTCTTCCTTCACTGGGCCTGAGATCTTGCAGGTTCATTCACACTGCAGCCTGCATCTGATGCTGGTTCGTTTTAGCTGGCCATATAGTATTCCATTGTCTGTCTCTTCTCCCACCGGGCCTGATGTCTTCAAGGTTAATCCATGCCTCAGCCTGCATCTGACCCTCATTCCTTTTCCTGGATGTATAGTGTTCCACTGTGCGTCTCTTCTCTCACTGGGCCTGAGATTTTCCAGGTTCATTCCCACTGCAGCCTGAATCTGACCCTCATTCCTTTTCCTGGCTCTACAGTATTCCATTGTGTGTCTCTCCTCCCATTGGGCCTGATGTCTTCAAAGGTCACCCATGCCGCAGCCTGCGTCTGACCCTCATTCCTTTTCCCGGCTGTATAGTATTCCATTTTGTGTCTCTTCTACCACTGGGCCTGATGCCTTTACGGTTCACCCATGAGACAGCCTGCATCTGACCCTCATTCCATTTCCTGGCTATATGGTATTTCATTGTGTGTCTCTTCTCCCAGTGGCCCTGATGTCTTCACGGGTCACCCATGCCGCAGCCTGGGTCTGTCCCTCATTCCCTTTCCCGGCTGTAGAGTATTCCATTAAGTGTCTGTTCTCTTACTGGGCCTGATGTCTTCAAGTTTCATTCACACTGCAGCCTACATCTGACCCTCATTCCTTTTCCTGGCTGTATAGTATTCCATTGCGTGTCTCTTTTCTCACTGGGCCTGATGTCTCCTATGTTCACCTATGCCACAGCCTGCTTCTGACCCTCATTCCTTTTCCTCGCTGTATTGTATTCCATTGTGTGTCTCTTCCTTCACTGGGCCTGAGATCTTCCAGGTTCATTCACACTGCAGCCTGCATCTGACGCTCGTTCGTTTTAGCTGGTCATATAGTATTCCATTGTGTGTCTCTTCTCCCACCGGGCCTGATGTGTTCAAGGTTCACCCATGCCGCAGCCTGCAGCAGACCCTCATTCCTTTTCCTGGCTGTATAGTAATCCATTGTGTGTCTCCTCTCCCACTGGGCCTGATGGCTTCAACGTTCACCCATGCCGCAGCATGCGTCTGACCCTCATTCGTTTTCCTAGCTGTATACTATTCCATAGTGTGTCTCTTGTCTCACTGGGCCTGATGCCTTCAAGGTTCATCCACACTGCAGCCTGAGTCTGACCCTCATACTTTTTCCTGGCTATATGGTATTTCGTTGTGGGTCTCTTCTCCCACTGTGCGTGATGTCTTCACTTTTCATCCATGCCGCAGCCTGCGTCTGACCCTCATTCCTTTTCCTGGCTGTATAGTATTCCATTGTGTGTCTCTTCTCTTACTCGGCCTGATGTCTTCCAGGTTCACTCACACTGCAGCCTGTGTCTGACCCTCATTCCTTTTCCTGGCTGTTTAGTATTCCATTGTGTTTCTCTTCTCTCACTGGGCCTGATGTCTTCAATGTTCACACATGCCGCAGCCTGCTTCTGAACCTCTTTCCTTTTCCTTGCTCTATGGTATTCCATTGTGTGTCTCTTCCTTCACTGGCCTGAGATCTTCCAGGTTCATTCACACTGCAGCCTGCATCTGAGCCTCATTCGTTTTTGCTGGCCATATAGTATTCCATTGTTTGTCTCTTCTCCCACCGAGCCTGATGTCTTCAAGGTTCACCCATGCCGCAGCCTGCATCTGACCCTCATTCCTTTTCCTGGTTTTATAGTATTCCATTGTGTGTCTCTTTTCTCACTGGGCCTTTTGTCTTCAAGGTTCAGCCATGCCGCAGCCTGCTTCTGAACCTCATTCTTTTTCCTGGCTGTGTAGTATTCCATTGCGTGTCTCTTCTCTCACTGGGCCTGATGTATTCAAATTTCCTTCACTCTGCATTCTGCATCTGATCCTCTTTCCTTTTCCTGGCTCTATAGTATTCCATTTTGTGTCTCTTCTCTCACTGGGTCTGATGTCTTCAAGGTTCATTAACACTGCAGCCTGTGTCTGACCGTCATTCTTTTTACTAGCTGTATAGCATTCCATTGTGTGTGTCTTCTCTTACTGGGCCTGATGTCTTCCAGGTTCGCTAACACTGCAGCCTGTGTCTGACCCTCATTTCTGTTCCTGGCTGTGTAGTATTCCATTGTGTGTCTCTTCTCTCACTAGGCCTGAGGTCTTGAATGTTCGTCCACGCTGCATCCTGCCTCTGACCCTCATTCCTTTTCCTGGCTGTGTAGTATTCCATTGTGTGTCTCTTCTCTCACTGGGCCTGATGTGTTCAACGTTCATTCACACTGCAGCCTGCATCTGACATTCATTTCTTTTCCTGGCCATATAGTATTCCATTGTGTGTCTCTTCTCTTACTGGGCGTGATGTCTTCCAGGTTCATTCACACTGCAGCCTGCATCTGACCCTCATTCCTTTTCCTGGCTGTATAGTATTCCACTGTGTGTCTCTTTTCTCACTGTGTCTGAGATCTTCCTGTTTCATTCACACTGCAGCCTGCAGCTGACCCTCATTCCTTTTCCTGGCTGTATAGTATTCCACTTTGTGTCTCTTCTCTCACTGTGCCTGAGATCTTCCTGTTTCATTCACACTGCAGCCTGCGCCCGACCCTCATTCCTTTTCCTGGATGTATAGTATTCAATTGAGTGTGTATTCTCTTACTGGGCCTGATGTCTTCAAGTTTCATTCACACTGTAGCCTGCGTCTGAACCTCATTCCTTTTCCTGGCTGTATAGTATTCCATAGTGTGTCTCTTGTCTCACTGGGCCTGATGCCTTCAAGGTTCATCCACATTGCAGCCTGTGTCTGACCCTCATTACTTTTCCTGGTTATATGGTATTTCGTTGTGTGTCTCTTCTCCCACTGTGCGTGATGTCTTCACTTTTCACCCATGCCGCAGCCTGCATCTGACCCTCATTCCTTTTCCTGGCTGTATAGTATTCCATGGACTGTTTATTCTCTTACTGGGCCTGATGTCTTCAAGTTTCATTCACACTGTACCCTGCGTCTGACCCTCATTCCTTTTCTGTCTGTATAGTATTCCATTGTGTGTCTCTTCTCTTACTGGGCCTGATGTCTTCCAGGTTCACTCACACTGCAGCCTGTGTCTGACCCTCATTCCTTTTCCTGGCTGTTTAGTATTCCATTGTGTGTCTCTTCCCTCACTAAGCCTGAGGTCTTGAAGGTTCATCCACGCTGCAGCCTGCATCTGACCCTCATTCCCTTTCCTGGCTCTGTAGTGTTCCATTGAGTGTCTCTTCTCTTACAGGGCCTGATGTCTTCAAGTTTCATTCACACTGCATCCTGCGTCTGACCCTCATTCCTTTTCCTGGCTGTATAGAATTCCACTGTGTGTCTCTTCTCTCACTGGGACTAATGTCTTCAATGTTCACCCATGCCGCAGCCTGCTTCTGAACCTCTTTCCTTTTCCTTGCTCTATGGTATTCCATTGTGTGTCTCTTCCTTCACTGGGCCTGAGATCTTCCAGGTTCATTCACACTGCAGCCTGCATCTGAGCCTCATTCGTTTTGGCTGGCCATATAGTATTCCATTGTGTGTCTCTTCTCCCACCGAGCCTGATGTCTTCAAGGTTCACCCATGCCGCACCCTGCATCTGACCCTCATTCCTTTTCCTGGCTGTATAGTATTCCATTGTGTGTCTCTTTTCTCACTGGGCCTTTTGTCTTCAAGGTTCACCCATGCCGCAGCCTGCTTCTGAACCTCATTCTTTTTCCTGGCTGTGTAGTATTCCATTGCGTGTCTCTTCTCTCACTGGGCCTGATGTATTCAAATTTCCTTCACTCTGCAGCCTGCATCTGATCTTCTTTCCTTTTCCTGGCTCTATAGTATTCCATTTTGTGTCTCTTCTCTCACTGGGTCTGATGTCTTCAAGGTTCATTAACACTGCAGCCTGTGTCTGACCGTCATTCTTTTTACTGGCTGTATAGCATTCCATTGTGTGTGTCTTCTCTTACTGGGCATGATGTCTTCCAGATTCACTAACACTGCAGCCTGTGTCTGACCCTCATTTCTTTTCCTGGCTGTGTAGTATTCCATTGTGTGTCTCTTCTCTCACTAGGCCTGAGGTCTTGAATGTTCGTCCACGCTGCATCCTGCCTCTGACCATCATTCCTTTTCCTGGCTGTGTAGTATTCCATTGTGTGTCTCTTCTCTCACTGGCCCTGATGTGTTCAACGTTCATTCACACTGCAGCCTGCATCTGACATTCATTTCTTTTCCTGGCCATATAGTATTCCTTTGTGTGTCTCTTCTCTTACTTTGCCTGATGTCTTCCAGGTTCATTCAGACTGCAGCCTGCATCGGACCTCATTCCTTTTCCTGGCTGTATAGTATTCCACTGTGTGTCTCTTTTCTCACTGTGCCTGAGATCTTCCTGTTTCATTCACACTGCAGCCTGCATCTGACCCCCATTCCTTTTCCTGGCTGTATAGTATTCCATAGTGTGTCTCTTGTCTCACTGGGCCTGATGCCTTCAAGGTTCATCCACACTGCAGCCTGTGTCTTACCCTCATTCCTTTTCCTGGTTATATGGTATTTCGTTGTGTGTCTCTTCTCCCACTGTGCGTCATGTCTTCACTTTTCACCCATGCCGCAGCCAGCGTCTGAACCTCATTCCTTTTCCTGGCTGTATAGTATTCCATTGAGTGTGTATTCTCTTACTGGGCCTGATGTCTTCAATTTTCATTCACACTGTAGCCTGCGTCTGACCCTCATTCCTTTTCCTGGCTGTATACTATTCCATAGTGTGTCTCTTGTCTCACTGGGCCTGATGCCTTCAAGGTTCATCCACACTGCAGCCTGAGTCTGACCCTCATTCCTTCTCCTGGCTATATGGTATTTCGTTGTGTGTCTCTTCTCCCACTGTGCGTGATGTCTTCACTTTTCACCCATGCCGCAGCCTGCGTCTGACCCTCATTCCTTTTCCTGGCTGTATAGTATTCCATTGACTGTTTATTCTCTTACTGGGCCTGATGACTTCAAGTTTCATTCACACTGTAGCGTGCGTCTGACCCTCATTCCTTTTCCTGTCTGTATAGTATTCCATTGTGTGTCTCTTCTCTTACTGGGCCTGATGTCTTCCAGGTTCATTCCCACTGCAGCCTGCATCTGACCCTCATTCCTTTTTCTGGATGTATAGTATTCCATTGTGTGTCTCTTCTCCCACTGGGCCTGATGTCTTCAAAGTTCACCCATGCCGCAGCCTGCGTCTGACCCTCATTCCTTTTCCTGGATGTATAGTATTCCATTGTGTGTCTCTTCTACCACTGGGCCTGATGTCTTCAAGGTTCACCCATGCCGCAGCCCTCGTCTGACCTTCATTCCTTTTCCTGGCTTTATGGTATTCCATTGTTTGTCTCTTCTCCCACTTGGCCTGATGACTTCAAAGTTCACCCATGCCGCAGCCTGCCTCTGACCCTCATTCCTTTTCCTGGCTGTATGGTATTCCATTGTGTGTCTCTTCCTTCACTGGGCGTGAGATCTTCCAGGTTCATTCACACTGCAGCCTGCATCTGACCCTCATTCGTTTTAACTGGCCATATAGTATTCCATTGTGTGTCTCTTCTCCCACCGGGCCTGATGTTTTCAAGGTTCACCCATGCCGCAGCCTGCATCTGAACCTCATTCCTTTTCCTGGCTGTATAGTATTCCATAGTGTGTCTCTTGTCTCGCTGGGACTGATGCCTTCAAGGTTCATCCACACTGCAGCCTGTGTCTCACCCTCATTCCTTTTCCTGGCTATATGGTATTTCGTTGTGGGTCTCTTCTCCCACTGTGCGTGATGTCTTCACTTTTCACCCATGCCGCAGCCTGCGTCTGACCCTCATTCCTTTTCCTGGCGGTATAGTATTCCATTGACTGTTTATTCTCTTACTGGGCCTGATGACTTCAAGTTTCATTCACACTGTAGCCTGCGTCTGACCCTCATTCCTTTTCCTGTCTATATAGTATTCCATTGTGTGTCTCTTCTCTTACTGGGCCTGATGTCTTCCAGGTTCATTCACACTGCAGCCTGCATCTGAACCTCATTCCTTTTCCTGGATGTATAGTATTCCATTTTGTGTCTCTTCTCCCACTGGGCCTGATGTCTTCAAAGTTCACCCATGCCGCAGCCTGAGTCTGACCCTCATTCCTTTTCCTGGATGTATAGTATTCCATTGTGTGTCTCTTCTACCAGTGGGCCTGATGTCTTCAAGGTTCACACATGCCGCAGCCTGCGTCTGACTTTCATTCCTTTTCCTGGCTTTATGGTATTCCACTGTTTGTCTCTTCTCCCACTGGGCCTGATGTCTTCAAAATTCACCCATGCCGCAGTCTGCGTCTGACCATCATTCCTTTTCCTGGCTGTATAGTATTCCTCTCTGTGTCTCTTCTCTCACTGGGCCTGAGACCTTCCAGGTTCATTCACACTGCAGCCTGCATCTGACCCTGATTCCTTTTCCTGGCTGTGTAGTATTCCATTGTGTGCCTCTTCTATCACTGGGCCTGATGTCTTCAAGGTTCATTCACACTGCAGCCTGCATCTGACCCTCATTCCTTTTCCTGGCTGTATAGTATTCCACTGTGCTTCTCTTCTCTCACTGGGCCTGATGGCTTCAAAGTTCACCTATGCCGCAGCCTGCGTCTGACCGTCATTCCTTTTCCTGGCTGTATAGTACTCCATTGTGTGTCTCTTCTCTCGCTGGGCCTGATGACTTCATGGTTCACCCATGCCGCAGCCTGTGTCTGACCCTCATTCCTCTTCCTGACTGCGTAGTATTCCGTTGTGTGTCTCTTCTCTCACTGGGCCTGATGAATTCAAGGTTCATTCACGCTGCAGCATGCATCTGACCCTCATTCCTTATCCTGGCTGTATATTGTTACATTTTGTGTCTCTTCTCTCACTGGGCCGGATGTCTTCAAGGTTCATTCACACTGTAGCTTGGGTCTGACCCTCATTCTTTTACCTGGCCTTTAGTATTCCATTGTGTGTTTCTTCTCTTACTGGGCCTGGTGTCTTCCAGGTTCACTCACGCTGCAGCCTGTGTCTGACCCTCATTCCTTTTATTGGCTGGATAGTATTCCATTGTGTGTCTCTTCTCTCACTAGGCATGAGGTCTTGAAGTTTCATCCATGCGGCAGCCTGCATCTGACCCTCATTCCTTTTCCTCCCTGTATAGTATTCCATTCTGTGTCTCTTCTCTCACTGGGCCTCATGTCTTCCAGGTTCATTCACACTGCAGCCTGCGTCTGACACTCATTCCTTTCCCAGGCTGTATAGTATTCCACTGTGTGTCTCTTCTCCCACTGGGCCTGATATCTTCACCGTTCACCCATGCCGCAGCCTGGGTGTAACCCTCATTCCTTTTCCTGGCTGTATAGTATTGCATTGTGTGTCTCTTCTACCACTGGGCCTGATGTCTTCAAGTTTCATTCACACAACAGCCTGCGTCTGACCCTCATTCCTTTTCCTGCGTGTATAGTATTCCATTCTGTGTCTCTTCTCTCACTGGGTCTGATATCTTCAATGTTCACCCATGCCGCAGCCTGCTTCTGACCCTCATTCCTTTTCCTGGCTGTATGGTATTCCATTGTGTGTCTCTTCCTTCACTGGGCCTGAAATCTTCCAGGTTCATTCACACTGCAGCCTACATCTGACCCTCATTCGTTTTTGCTGGCCATATAGTATTCCACTCTGTGTCTCCTCTCCCACCGGGCCTGATGTCTTCAAAGTTCACCCATGCCGCAGCCTATATCTGACCCACATTCCTTTTCCTGGCTGTATAGTATTCCATTGTTTGTCTTTTCTCTCACTGGACCTGGTGTCTTCAAGGTTCATCCACACTGCAGCCTGTGTCTGACCCTCGTTCCTTTTCCTGGCTGTATAGTATTCCAATGTTTGTCTCTTCTCCCACTGGGCCTGATTTCTTCAAGGTTCACACATGCCGCATCCTGCGTCTGACCCTCATTCCTTTTCCTGGTTCTATGGTATTCCATTGTGTGTCTCTTCTCCCACTGGGCCTGATGTCTTCAAGGATAACCCATGCCGCAGGCTGCGTCTGACCCTCATTCTTTTCCTGGCTGTATAATATTCCATTGTGTGTCTCTTCTCCCACTGGGCCTGATGTCTTCAAGGTTCACCCATGCCGCAGCCTGCGTCTGAACCTCATTCATTTTCCTGGTTATATGGTATTCCATTGTGTGTCTCTTCTCCCACTGGGCCTGATGTCTTCCCGGTTCACCCATGCCGCAACCTGTGTCTCACCCTCATTCCTTTTCCTGGCTGTATAGTATTCCATTGAGTGTGTCTTCCCTTACTGGGCCTGATGTCTTCAAGGTTCATTCACACTGCAGCCTGCGTCTGACACTCATTCCTTTTCCTGCCTGTAGAGTATTATATTGTGTGTCTCTTCTCTCACTAGGCCTGAGGTCTTGAATGTTCGTCCACGCTGCATCCTCCCTCTGACCCTCATTCCTTTTCCTGGCTGTGTAGTATTCCATTGTGTGTCTCTTCTCACACTGGGCCTGATGTGTTAAACGTTCATTCACACTGCAGCCTGCATCTGACATTCATTTCTTTTCCTGGCCGTATAGTATTCCATTGTGTTTCTCTTCTCTTACTGGGCCTGATGTCTTCCAGGTTCATTCACACTGCAGCCTGCATCTGACCCTCATTCCTTTTCCTGGCTATATGGTATTTCGTTGTGTGTCTCTTCTCCCACTGTGCGTGATGTCTTCACTTTTCACCCATGCCGCAGCCTGCGTCTGAACCTCATTCCTTTTCCTGGCTGTATAGTATTCCATTGAGTGTGTATTCTCTTACTGGGCCTGATGTCTTCAAGTTTCATTCACACTGTAGCCTGCGTCTGACCCTCATTCCTTTTCCTGGCTGTATAGTATTCCATAGTGTGTCTCTTGTCTCACTGGGCCTGATGCCTTCAAGGTTCATCCACACTGCAGCCTGTGTCTGACCCTCATTCCTTTTCCTGGCTATATGGTATTTCGTTGTGTGTCTCTTCTCCCACTGCGCGTGATGTCTTCACTTTTCACCCATGCCGCAGCCTGCGTCTGACCCTCATTCCTTTTCCTGGCGGTAGAGTATTCCATTGACTGTTTATTCTCTTACTGGGCCTGATGACTTCAAGTTTCATTCACACTGTAGCCTGCGTCTGACCCTCATTCCTTTTCCTGTCTGTATAGTATTCCATTGTGTGTCTCTTCTCTTACTGGGCCTGATGTCTTCCTGGTTCATTCACACTGCAGCCTGCATCTGAACCTCATTCCTTTTCCTGTCTGTATAGTATTCCATTGTGTGTCTCTTCTCCCACTGGGCCTGATGTCTTGAAAGTTCACCCATGCCGCAGCCTGAGTCTGACCCTCATTCCTTTTCCTGGATATATAGTATTCCATTGTGTGTCTCTTCTACCACTGGGCCTGATGTCTTCAAAGTTCACCCATGCCGCAGCCTGCGTCTGACCTTCATTCCTTTTCCTGGCTTTATGGTATTCCATTGAGTGTGTATTCTCTTACTGGGCCTGATGTCTTCAAGTTTCATTCACACTGTAGCCTGCGTCTGACCCTCATTCCTTTTCCTGGCTGTATAGAATTCCATAGTGTGTCTCTTGTCTCACTGGGCCTGATGCCTTCAAAGTTCATCCACACTGCAGCCTGTGTCTGACCCTCATTACTTTTCCTGGTTATATGGTATTTCGTTGTGTGTCTCTTCTCCCACTGTGCGTGATGTCTTCACTTTTCACCCATGCCGCAGCCTGCATCTGACCCTCATTCCTTTTCCTGGCTGTATAGTATTCCATGGACTGTTTATTCTCTTACTGGGCCTGATGTCTTCAAGTTTCATTCACACTGTACCCTGCGTCTGACCCTCATTCCTTTTCTGTCTGTATAGTATTCCATTGTGTGTCTCTTCTCTTACTGGGCCTGATGTCTTCCAGGTTCACTCACACTGCAGCCTGTGTCTGACCCTCATTCCTTTTCCTGGCTGTTTAGTATTCCATTGTGTGTCTCTTCCCTCACTAAGCCTGAGGTCTTGAAGGTTCATCCACGCTGCAGCCTGCATCTGACCCTCATTCCCTTTCCTGGCTCTGTAGTGTTCCATTGAGTGTCTCTTCTCTTACAGGGCCTGATGTCTTCAAGTTTCATTCACACTGCATCCTGCGTCTGACCCTCATTCCTTTTCCTGGCTGTATAGAATTCCATTGTGTGTCTCTTCTCTCACTGGGACTAATGTCTTCAATGTTCACCCATGCCGCAGCCTGCTTCTGAACCTCTTTCCTTTTCCTTGCTCTATGGTATTCCATTGTGTGTCTCTTCCTTCACTGGGCCTGAGATCTTCCAGGTTCATTCACACTGCAGCCTGCATCTGAGCCTCATTCGTTTTGGCTGGCCATATAGTATTCCATTGTGTGTCTCTTCTCCCACCGAGCCTGATGTCTTCAAGGTTCACCCATGCCGCACCCTGCATCTGACCCTCATTCCTTTTCCTGGCTGTATAGTATTCCATTGTGTGTCTCTTTTCTCACTGGGCCTTTTGTCTTCAAGGTTCACCCATGCCGCAGCCTGCTTCTGACCCTCATTCTTTTTCCTCGCTGTGTAGTATTCCATTGCGTGTCTCTTCTCTCACTGGGCCTGATGTATTCAAATTTCCTTCACTCTGCAGCCTTTTTACTTTTTACTGGCTGTATAGCATTCCATTGTGTGTGTCTTCTCTTACTGGGCATGATGTCTTCCAGATTCACTAACACTGCAGCCTGTGTCTGACCCTCATTCCTTTTCCTGTCTGTATAGTATTCCATTGTGTGTCTCTTCTCTTACTGGGCCTGATGTCTTCCTGGTTCATTCACACTGCAGCCTGCATCTGAACCTCATTCCTTTTCCTGGATGTATAGTATTCCATTGTGTGTCTCTTCTCCCACTGGGCCTGATGTCTTCAAAGTTCACCCATGCCGCAGCCTGAGTCTGACCCTCATTCCTTTTCCTGGATATATAGTATTCCATTGTGTGTCTCTTCTACCACTGGGCCTGATGTCTTCAAAGTTCACCCATGCCGCAGCCTGCGTCTGACCTTCATTCCTTTTCCTGGCTTTATGGCATTCCATTGTTTGTCTCTTCTCCCACTGGGCCTGATGTCTTCAAAGTTCACCCATGCCGCAGCCTGCGTCTGACCATCATTGCTTTTCCTGGCTGTATAGTATTCCTCTCTGTGTCTCTTCTCTCACTGGGCCTGAGACCTTCCAGGTTCATTCACACTGCAGCCTGCATCTGACCCTGATTCCTTTTCTTGGCTGTGCAGTATTCCATTGTGTGCCTCTTCTCTCATTGGGCCTGATGTCTTCAAGGTTCATTCACACTGCAGCCTGCATCTGACCCTCATTCCTTTTCCTGGCTGTATGGTATTCCACTCTGCGTCTCTTCTCTCACTGGGCCTGATGTCTTCAAAGTTCACCTATGCCGCAGCCTGCGTCTGACCCTGATTCCTTTTCCTGGCTGTATAGTATTCCATTGTGTGTCTCTTCTCTCGCTGGGCCTGATGTCTTCATGGTTCACCCATGCCGCAGCCTGCGTCCAACCCTCATTCCTCTTCCTGACTGCGTAGTATTCCATTGTGTGTCTCTTCTCTCACTGGGCCTGATGAATTCAAGGTTCATTCACGCTGCAGCCTGCATCTGACCCTCATTCCTTATCCTGGCTGTATATTGTTCCATTTTGTGTCTCTTCTCTCTCTGGGCCGGATGTCTTCAAGGTTCATTCACACTGTAGCTTGGGTCTGACCCTCATTCTCTTACCTGGCTGTATAGTATTCCATTGTGTGTTTCTTCTCTTACTGGGCCTGGTGTCTTCCAGGTTCACTCACGCTGCAGCCTGTGTCTGACCCTCATTCCTTTTATTGGCTGGGTAGTATTCAATTGTGTGTCTCTTCTCTCACTAGGCATGAGGTCTTGAAATTTCATCCATGCGGCAGCCTGCATCTGACCCTCATTCCTTTTCCTGGCTGTATAGAAATCCATTGTGTGTCTCTTCTCGCAATGGGCCTGATGTCTTCAACGTTCATTCACACTGCAGTCTGTATCTGACTCTCATTCCTTTTCCTGGCCATAGAGTATTCCATTCTGTGTCTCTTCTCTCACTGGGACTGATGTCTTCCAGGTTCATTCACACTGCATCCTGCATCTGACACTCATTCCTTTACCTGGCTGTATGGTATTACACTGAGTGTCTCTTCTCTCACTGGGCCTGAGATCTTCCAGGTTCATTCACACTGCAGCCTGCATCTGACCCTCATTCCTTTTCCTGGCTGTATAGTATTCCACTGTGTGTTTCTTCTCCCACTGGGCCTGATATCTTCACCGTTCACCCATGCTGCAGCCTGGGTGTAACCCTCATTCCTTTTCCTGGCTGTATAGTATTCCATTGTGTGTCTCTTCTACCACTGGGCCTGATGTCTTCCAGGTTCATTCACACAGCAGCCTGCGTCTGACCCTCATTCCTTTTCCTCCCTGTATAGTATTCCATTCTGTGTCTCTTCTCTCACTGGGCCTCATGTCTTCCAGGTTCATTCACACTGCAGCCTGCGTCTGACACTCATTCCTTTTCCAGGCTGTATAGTATTCCACTGTGTGTCTCTTCTCCCACTGGGCCTGATATCTTCACCGTTCAACCATGCCGCAGCCTGGGTGTAACCCTCATTCCTTTTCCTGGCTGTATAGTATTGCATTGTGTGTCTCTTCTACCACTGGGCCTGATGTCTTCAAGTTTCATTCACACAACAGCCTGCGTCTGACCCTCATTCCTTTTCCTGCGTGTATAGTATTCCATTCTGTGTCTCTTCTCTCACTGGGCCTGATGTCTTCAATGTTCACCCATGCCGCAGCCTGCTTCTGACCCTCATTCCTTTTCCTGGCTGTATGGTATTCCATTGTGTGTCTCTTCCTTCACTGGGCCTGAGATCTTCCAGGTTCATTCACAGTGCAGCCTGCATCTGACGCTCGTTCGTTTTAGCTGGCCATATAGTATTCCATTGTGTGTCTCTTCTCCCACCGGGCCTGATGTGTTCAAGGTTCACCCATGCCGCAGCCTGCATCAGACCCTCATTACTTTTCCTGGCTGTATAGTATTCCATTGTGTGTCTCTTCTCCCACTGTGCCTGATGGCTTCAACGTTCACCCATGCCGCAGCCTTATTCTGACCCCCATTCCTTTTCCTGGCTGTATGGTATTCCATTGTGTGTCTCTTCCTTCACTGGGCCTGAGATCTTGCAGGTTCATTCACACTGCAGCCTGCATCTGACGCTCGTTCGTTTTAGCTGGCCATATAGTATTCCATTGTCTGTCTCTTCTCCCACCGGGCCTGATGTCTTCAAGGTTAATCCATGCCGCAGCCTGCATCTGACCCTCATTCCTTTTCCTGGATGTATAGTGTTCCACTGTGCGTCTCTTCTCTCACTGGGCCTGAGATTTTACAGGTTCATTCACACAGCATCCTGAATCTGACACTCATTCCTTTTCCTGGCGCTACAGTATTCCATTGTGTGTCTCTCCTCCCATTGGGCCTGATGTCTTCAAATTTCAGCCATGCCGCAGCCTGCGTCTGACCCTCATTCCTTTTCCCGGCTGTATAGTATTCCATTGTGTGTCTCTTCTACCACTGGGCCTGATGCCTTTAAGGTTCACACATGACACAGCCTGCATCTGACCCTCATTCCATTTCCTGGCTGTATGGTATTTCATTGTGTGTCTCTTCTCCCAGTGGGCCTGATGTCTTCACGGGTCACCCATGCCGCAGCCTGGGTCTGTCTCTCATTCCTTTTCCTGGCTTTTTAGTATTCCATTAAGTGTCTGTTCTCTTACTGGGCGTGATGTCTTCAAGTTTCATTCACACTGCAGCTTACATCTGACCCTCATTCCTTTTCCTGGCTGTATAGTATTCCATTGTGTGTCTCTTCTCCCACTGGGCCTGATGTCTTCAAAGTTCACCCATGCCGCAGCCTGCGTCTGACCCTCATTCCTTTTCCTGGATGTATAGTATTCCATTGTGTGTCTCTTCTACCACTGGGCCTGATGTCTTCAAAGTTCACCCATGCCGCAGCCTGCGTCTGACCTTCATTCCTTTTCCTGGCTTTATGCTATTCCATTGTTTGTCTCTTCTCCCACTGGGCCTGATGTCTTCAAAGTTCACCCATGCCGCAGCCTGCGTCTGACGCTCAATCCTTTTCCTGGCTGTATAGTATTCCTCTCTGTGTCTCTTCTCTCACTCTGCCTGAGATCTTTCAGGTTCATTCACACTGCAGCCTGCATCTGACCCGGCTTCCTTTTCTTGGCTGTGTAGTATTCCATTGTGTGCCTCTTCTCTCACTGGGTCTGATGTCTTCAAGGTTCATTCACACTGCAGCCTGCATCTGACCCTCATTCCTTTTCCTGGCTGTATAGTATTCCATTGCGTGTCTCTTTTCTTACTAGGCCTGATGTCTCCTATGTTCACCCATGCCGCAGCCTGCTTCTGACCCTCATTAATTTTCCTGGGTGTATGGTATTCCATTGTGTGTCTCTTCCTTCACTGGGCATGAGATCTTCCAGGTTTATTCACACTGCAGCCTGCATCTGACGGTCGTTCATTTTAGCTGGCCATATAGTATTCCATTGTGTGTCTCTTCTTCCACCGGGCCTGATGTGTTCAAGGTTCACCCATGCCGCAGCCTGCATCAGACCTTCATTCCTTTTCCTGGCTGTATAGTATTCCATTTTGTGTCTCTTCTCCCACTGGGCCTGATGCCTTCAACGTTCACCCATGCCGCAGCATGCGTCTGACCCTCATTCCTTTTCCTGGCTGTATACTATTCCATAGTGTGTCTCTTGTCTCACTGGGCCTGATGCCTTCAAGGTTCATCCACACTGCAGCCTGTGTCTGACCCAAATACTTTTTCCTGGTTATATGGTATTTCGTTGTGGGTCTCTTCTCCCACTGTGCGTGATGTCTTCACTTTTCACCCATGCCGCAGCCTGCGTCTGACCCTCATTCCTTTTCCTGGCTGTATAGTATTCCATTGACTGTTTATTCTCTTACTGGGCCTGATGACTTCAAGTTTCATTCACACTGTAGCCTGCGTCTGACCCTCATTCCTTTTCCTGTCTGTATAGTATTCCATTGTGTGTCTCTTCTCTTACTGGGCCTGATGTCTTCCAGGTTCATTCCCACTGCAGCCTGCATCTGACCCTCATTCCTTTTTCTGGATGTATAGTATTCCATTGTGTGTCTCTTCTCCCACTGGGCCTGATGTCTTCAAAGTTCACCCATGCCGCAGCCTGCGTCTGACCCTCATTCCTTTTCCTGGATGTATAGTATTCCATTGTGTGTCTCTTCTACCACTGGGCCTGATGTCTTCAAGGTTCACCAATGCCGCAGCCTGCGTCTGACCTTCATTCCTTTTCCTGGCTTTATGGTAGTCCATTGTTTGTCTCTTCTCCCACTTGGCCTGATGACTTCAAAGTTCACCCATGCCGCAGCCTTCTTCTGACCCTCATTCCTTTTCCTGGCTGTATGGTATTCCATTGTGTGTCTCTTCCTTCACTGGGCCTGAGATCTTGCAGGTTCATTCACACTGCAGCCTGCATCTGACGCTGGTTCGTTTTAGCTGGCCATATAGTATTCCATTGTCTGTCTCTTCTCCCACCGGGCCTGATGTCTTCAAGGTTAATCCATGCCGCAGCCTGCATCTGACCCTCATTCCTTTTCCTGGATGTATAGTGTTCCACTGTGCGTCTCTTCTCTCACTGGGCCTGAGATTTTCCAGGTTCATTCCCACTGCAGCCTGAATCTGACCCTCATTCCTTTTCCTGGCTCTACAGTATTCCATTGTGTGTCTCTCCTCCCATTGGGCCTGATGTCTTCAAAGGTCACCCATGCCGCAGCCTGCGTCTGACCCTCATTCCTTTTCCCGGCTGTATAGTATTCCATTTTGTGTCTCTTCTACCACTGGGCCTGATGCCTTTAAGGTTCACCCATGAGACAGCCTGCATCTGACCCTCATTCCATTTCCTGGCTATATGGTATTTCATTGTGTGTCTCTTCTCCCAGTGGCCCTGATGTCTTCACGGGTCACCCATGCCGCAGCCTGGGTCTGTCCCTCATTCCCTTTCCCGGCTGTAGAGTATTCCATTAAGTGTCTGTTCTCTTACTGGGCCTGATGTCTTCAAGTTTCATTCACACTGCAGCCTACATCTGACCCTCATTCCTTTTCCTGGCTGTATAGTATTCCATTGCGTGTCTCTTTTCTCACTGGGCCTGATGTCTCCTATGTTCACCCATGCCACAGCCTGCTTCTGACCCTCATTCCTTTTCCTCGCTGTAGTGTATTCCATTGTGTGTCTCTTCCTACACTGGGCCTGAGATCTTCCAGGTTCATTCACACTGCAGCCTGCATCTGACGCTCGTTCGTTTTAGCCGGTCATATAGTATTCCATTGTGTGTCTCTTCTCCCACCGGGCCTGATGTGTTCAAGGTTCACCCATGCCGCAGCCTGCAGCAGACCCTCATTCCTTTTCCTGGCTGTATAGTATTCCATTGTGTGTCTCCTCTCCCACTGGGCCTGATGGCTTCAACGTTCACCCATGCCGCAGCATGCGTCTGACCCTCATTCCTTTTCCTAGCTGTATACTATTCCATAGTGTGTCTCTTGTCTCACTGGGCCTGATGCCTTCAAGGTTCATCCACACTGCAGCCTGAGTCTGACCCTCATACTTTTTCCTGGCTATATGGTATTTCGTTGTGGGTCTCTTCTCCCACTGTGCGTGATGTCTTCACTTTTCATCCATGCCGCAGCCTGCGTCTGACCCTCATTCCTTTTCCTGGCTGTATAGTATTCCATTGTGTGTTTCTTCTCTTACTCGGCCTGATGTCTTCCAGGTTCACTCACACTGCAGCCTGTGTCTGACCCTCATTCCTTTTCCTGGCTGTTTAGTATTCCATTGTGTTTCTCTTCTCTCACTGGGCCTGATGTCTTCAATGTTCACCCATGCCGCAGCCTGCTTCTGAACCTCTTTCCTTTTCTTTGCTCTATGGTATTCCATTGTGTGTCTCTTCCTTCACTGGCCTGAGATCTTCCAGGTTCATTCACACTGCAGCCTGCATCTGAGCCTCATTCGTTTTTGCTGGCCATATAGTATTCCATTGTGTGTCTCTTCTCCCACCGAGCCTGATGTCTTCAAGGTTCACCCATGCCGCAGCCTGCATCTGACCCTCATTCCTTTTCCTGGCTGTATAGTATTCCATTGTGTGTCTCTTTTCTCACTGGGCCTTTTGTCTTCAAGGTTCAGCCATGCCGCAGCCTGCTTCTGAACCTCATTCTTTTTCCTGGCTGTGTAGTATTCCATTGCGTGTCTCTTCTCTCACTGGGCCTGATGTATTCAAATTTCCTTCACTCTGCATTCTGCATCTGATCCTCTTTCCTTTTCCTGGCTCTATAGTATTCCATTTTGTGTCTCTTCTCTCACTGGGTCTGATGTCTTCAAGGTTCATTAACACTGCAGCCTGTGTCTGACCGTCATTCTTTTTACTAGCTGTATAGCATTCCATTGTGTGTGTCTTCTCTTACTGGGCCTGATGTCTTCCAGGTTCGCTAACACTGCAGCCTGTGTCTGACCCTCATTTCTGTTCCTGGCTGTGTAGTATTCCATTGTGTGTCTCTTCTCTCACTAGGCCTGAGGTCTTGAATGTTCGTCCACGCTGCATCCTGCCTCTGACCCTCATTCCTTTTCCTGGCTGTGTAGTATTCCATTGTGTGTCTCTTCTCTCACTGGGCCTGATGTGTTCAACGTTCATTCACACTGCAGCCTGCATCTGACATTCATTTCTTTTCCTGGCCATATAGTATTCCATTGTGTGTCTCTTCTCTTACTGGGCGTGATGTCTTCCAGGTTCATTCACACTGCAGCCTGCATCTGACCCTCATTCCTTTTCCTGGCTGTATAGTATTCCACTGTGTGTCTCTTTTCTCACTGTGTCTGAGATCTTCCTGTTTCATTCACACTGCAGCCTGCAGCTGACCCTCATTCCTTTTCCTGGCTGTATAGTATTCCACTTTGTGTCTCTTCTCTCACTGTGCCTGAGATCTTCCTGTTTCATTCACACTGCAGCCTGCGCCCGACCCTCATTCCTTTTCCTGGATGTATAGTATTCAATTGAGTGTGTATTCTCTTACTGGGCCTGATGTCTTCAAGTTTCATTCACACTGTAGCCTGCGTCTGACCCTCATTCCTTTTCCTGGCTGTATAGAATTCCATAGTGTGTCTCTTGTCTTACTGGGCCTGATGCCTTCAAGGTTCATCCACACTGCAGCCTGTGTCTGACCCTCATTACTTTTCCTGGTTATATGGTATTTCGTTGTGTGTCTCTTCTCCCACTGTGCGTGATGTCTTCACTTTTCACCCATGCCGCAGCCTGCATCTGACCCTCATTCCTTTTCCTGGCTGTATAGTATTCCATGGACTGTTTATTCTCTTACTGGGCCTGATGTCTTCAAGTTTCATTCACACTGTACCCTGCGTCTGACCCTCATTCCTTTTCTGTCTGTATAGTATTCCATTGTGTGTCTCTTCTCTTACTGGGCCTGATGTCTTCCAGGTTCACTCACACTGCAGCCTGTGTCTGACCCTCATTCCTTTTCCTGGCTGTTTAGTATTCCATTGTGTGTCTCTTCCCTCACTAAGCCTGAGGTCTTGAAGGTTCATCCACGCTGCAGCCTGCATCTGACCCTCATTCCCTTTCCTGGCTCTGTAGTGTTCCATTGAGTGTCTCTTCTCTTACAGGGCCTGATGTCTTCAAGTTTCATTCACACTGCATCCTGCGTCTGACCCTCATTCCTTTTCCTGGCTGTATGGTATTCCATTGTGTGTCTCTTCCTTCACTGGGCGTGAGATCTTCCAGGTTCATTCACACTGCAGCCTGCATCTGACCCTCATTCGTTTTAACTGCCCATATAGTATTCCATTGTGTGTCTCTTCTCCCACCGGGCCTGATGTTTTCAAGGTTCACCCATGCCGCAGCCTGCATGTGAACCTCATTCCTTTTCCTGGCTGTATAGTATTCCATAGTGTGTCTCTTGTCTCGCTGGGACTGATGCCTTCAAGGTTCATCCACACTGCAGCCTGTGTCTCACCCTCATTCCTTTTCCTGGCTATATGGTATTTCGTTGTGGGTCTCTTCTCCCACTGTGCGTGATGTCTTCACTTTTCACCCATGCCGCAGCCTGCGTCTGACCCTCATTCCTTTTCCTGGCGGTATAGTATTCCATTGACTGTTTATTCTCTTACTGGGCCTGATGACTTCAAGTTTCATTCACACTGTAGCCTGCGTCTGACCCTCATTCCTTTTCCTGTCTATATAGTATTCCATTGTGTGTCTCTTCTCTTACTGGGCCTGATGTCTTCCAGGTTCATTCACACTGCAGCCTGCATCTGAACCTCATTCCTTTTCCTGGATGTATAGTATTCCATTTTGTGTCTCTTCTCCCACTGGGCCTGATGTCTTCAAAGTTCACCCATGCCGCAGCCTGAGTCTGACCCTCATTCCTTTTCCTGGATGTATAGTATTCCATTGTGTGTCTCTTCTACCAGTGGGCCTGATGTCTTCAAGGTTCACACATGCCGCAGCCTGCGTCTGACTTTCATTCCTTTTCCTGGCTTTATGGTATTCCACTGTTTGTCTCTTCTCCCACTGGGCCTGATGTCTTCAAAATTCACCCATGCCGCAGTCTGCGTCTGACCATCATTCCTTTTCCTGGCTGTATAGTATTCCTCTCTGTGTCTCTTCTCTCACTGGGCCTGAGACCTTCCAGGTTCATTCACACTGCAGCCTGCATCTGACCCTGATTCCTTTTCCTGGCTGTGTAGTATTCCATTGTGTGCCTCTTCTATCACTGGGCCTGATGTCTTCAAGGTTCATTCACACTGCAGCCTGCATCTGACCCTCATTCCTTTTCCTGGCTGTATAGTATTCCACTGTGCTTCTCTTCTCTCACTGGGCCTGATGCCTTCAAAGTTCACCTATGCCGCAGCCTGCGTCTGACCGTCATTCCTTTTCCTGGCTGTATAGTACTCCATTGTGTGTCTCTTCTCTCGCTGGGCCTGATGACTTCATGGTTCACCCATGCCGCAGCCTGTGTCTGACCCTCATTCCTCTTCCTGACTGCGTAGTATTCCGTTGTGTGTCTCTTCTCTCACTGGGCCTGATGAATTCAAGGTTCATTCACGCTGCAGCATGCATCTGACCCTCATTCCTTATCCTGGCTGTATATTGTTACATTTTGTGTCTCTTCTCTCACTGGGCCGGATGTCTTCAAGGTTCATTCACACTGTAGCTTGGGTCTGACCCTCATTCTTTTACCTGGCCTTTAGTATTCCATTGTGTGTTTCTTCTCTTACTGGGCCTGGTGTCTTCCAGGTTCACTCACGCTGCAGCCTGTGTCTGACCCTCATTCCTTTTATTGGCTGGGTAGTATTCCATTGTGTGTCTCTTCTCTCACTAGGCATGAGGTCTTGAAGTTTCATCCATGCGGCAGCCTGCATCTGACCCTCATTCCTTTTCCTCCCTGTATAGTATTCCATTCTGTGTCTCTTCTCTCACTGGGCCTCATGTCTTCCAGGTTCATTCACACTGCAGCCTGCGTCTGACACTCATTCCTTTCCCAGGCTGTATAGTATTCCACTGTGTGTCTCTTCTCCCACTGGGCCTGATATCTTCACCGTTCACCCATGCCGCAGCCTGGGTGTAACCCTCATTCCTTTTCCTGGCTGTATAGTATTGCATTGTGTGTCTCTTCTACCACTGGGCCTGATGTCTTCAAGTTTCATTCACACAGCAGCCTGCGTCTGACCCTCATTCCTTTTCCTGCGTGTATAGTATTCCATTCTGTGTCTCTTCTCTCACTGGGTCTGATATCTTCAATGTTCACCCATGCCGCAGCCTGCTTCTGACCCTCATTCCTTTTCCTGGCTGTATGGTATTCCATTGTGTGTCTCTTCCTTCACTGGGCCTGAAATCTTCCAGGTTCATTCACACTGCAGCCTACATCTGACCCTCATTCGTTTTTGCTGGCCATATAGTATTCCACTCTGTGTCTCCTCTCCCACCGGGCCTGATGTCTTCAAAGTTCACCCATGCCGCAGCCTATATCTGACCCACATTCCTTTTCCTGGCTGTATAGTATTCCATTGTTTGTCTTTTCTCTCACTGGACCTGGTGTCTTCAAGGTTCATCCACACTGCAGCCTGTGTCTGACCCTCGTTCCTTTTCCTGGCTGTATAGTATTCCAATGTTTGTCTCTTCTCCCACTGGGCCTGATTTCTTCAAGGTTCACACATGCCGCATCCTGCGTCTGACCCTCATTCCTTTTCCTGGTTCTATGGTATTCCATTGTGTGTCTCTTCTCCCACTGGGCCTGATGTCTTCAAGGATAACCCATGCCGCAGGCTGCGTCTGACCCTCATTCCTTTTCCTGGCTGTATAATATTCCATTGTGTGTCTCTTCTCCCACTGGGCCTGATGTCTTCAAGGTTCACCCATGCCGCAGCCTGCGTCTGAACCTCATTCGTTTTCCTGGTTACATGGTATTCCATTGTGTGTCTCTTCTCCCACTGGGCCTTATGTCTTCCCGGTTCACCCATGCCGCAACCTGTGTCTCACCCTCATTCCTTTTCCTGGCTGTATAGTATTCCATTGAGTGTGTCTTCCCTTACTGGGCCTGATGTCTTCAAGGTTCATTCACACTGCAGCCTGCGTCTGACACTCATTCCTTTTCCTGCCTGTAGAGTATTATATTGTGTGTCTCTTCTCTCACTAGGCCTGAGGTCTTGAATGTTCGTCCACGCTGCATCCTCCCTCTGACCCTCATTCCTTTTCCTGGCTGTGTAGTATTCCATTGTGTGTCTCTTCTCACACTGGGCCTGATGTGTTAAACGTTCATTCACACTGCAGCCTGCATCTGACATTCATTTCTTTTCCTGGCCGTATAGTATTCCATTGTGTTTCTCTTCTCTTACTGGGCCTGATGTCTTCCAGGTTCATTCACACTGCAGCCTGCATCTGACCCTCATTCCTTTTCCTGGCTATATGGTATTTCGTTGTGTGTCTCTTCTCCCACTGTGCGTGATGTCTTCACCTTTCACCCATGCCGCAGCCTGCGTCTGAACCTCATTCCTTTTCCTGGCTGTATAGTATTCCATTGAGTGTGTATTCTCTTACTGGGCCTGATGTCTTCAAGTTTCATTCACACTGTAGCCTGCGTCTGACCCTCATTCCTTTTCCTGTCTGTATAGTATTCCATTGTGTGTCTCTTCTCTTACTGGGCCTGATGTCTTCCTGGTTCATTCACACTGCAGCCTGCATCTGAACCTCATTCCTTTTCCTGGATGTATAGTATTCCATTGTGTGTCTCTTCTCCCACTGGGCCTGATGTCTTCAAAGTTCACCCATGCCGCAGCCTGAGTCTGACCCTCATTCCTTTTCCTGGATATATAGTATTCCATTGTGTGTCTCTTCTACCACTGGGCCTGATGTCTTCAAAGTTCACCCATGCCGCAGCCTGCGTCTGACCTTCATTCCTTTTCCTGGCTTTATGGTATTCCATTGAGTGTGTATTCTCTTACTGGGCCTGATGTCTTCAAGTTTCATTCACACTGTAGCCTGCGTCTGACCCTCATTCCTTTTCCTGGCTGTATAGAATTCCATAGTGTGTCTCTTGTCTCACTGGGCCTGATGCCTTCAAGGTTCATCCACACTGCAGCCTGTGTCTGACCCTCATTACTTTTCCTGGTTATATGGTATTTCGTTGTGTGTCTCTTCTCCCACTGTGCGTGATGTCTTCACTTTTCACCCATGCCGCAGCCTGCATCTGACCCTCATTCCTTTTCCTGGCTGTATAGTATTCCATGGACTGTTTATTCTCTTACTGGGCCTGATGTCTTCAAGTTTCATTCACACTGTACCCTGCGTCTGACCCTCATTCCTTTTCTGTCTGTATAGTATTCCATTGTGTGTCTCTTCTCTTACTGGGCCTGATGTCTTCCAGGTTCACTCACACTGCAGCCTGTGTCTGACCCTCATTCCTTTTCCTGGCTGTTTAGTATTCCATTGTGTGTCTCTTCCCTCACTAAGCCTGAGGTCTTGAAGGTTCATCCACGCTGCAGCCTGCATCTGACCCTCATTCCCTTTCCTGGCTCTGTAGTGTTCCATTGAGTGTCTCTTCTCTTACAGGGCCTGATGTCTTCAAGTTTCATTCACACTGCATCCTGCGTCTGACCCTCATTCCTTTTCCTGGCTGTATAGAATTCCATTGTGTGTCTCTTCTCTCACTGGGACTAATGTCTTCAATGTTCACCCATGCCGCAGCCTGCTTCTGAACCTCTTTCCTTTTCCTTGCTCTATGGTATTCCATTGTGTGTCTCTTCCTTCACTGGGCCTGAGATCTTCCAGGTTCATTCACACTGCAGCCTGCATCTGAGCCTCATTCGTTTTGGCTGGCCATATAGTATTCCATTGTGTGTCTCTTCTCCCACCGAGCCTGATGTCTTCAAGGTTCACCCATGCCGCACCCTGCATCTGACCCTCATTCCTTTTCCTGGCTGTATAGTATTCCATTGTGTGTCTCTTTTCTCACTGGGCCTTTTGTCTTCAAGGTTCACCCATGCCGCAGCCTGCTTCTGACCCTCATTCTTTTTCCTCGCTGTGTAGTATTCCATTGCGTGTCTCTTCTCTCACTGGGCCTGATGTATTCAAATTTCCTTCACTCTGCAGCCTTTTTACTTTTTACTGGCTGTATAGCATTCCATTGTGTGTGTCTTCTCTTACTGGGCATGATGTCTTCCAGATTCACTAACACTGCAGCCTGTGTCTGACCCTCATTCCTTTTCCTGTCTGTATAGTATTCCATTGTGTGTCTCTTCTCTTACTGGGCCTGATGTCTTCCTGGTTCATTCACACTGCAGCCTGCATCTGAACCTCATTCCTTTTCCTGGATGTATAGTATTCCATTGTGTGTCTCTTCTCCCACTGGGCCTGATGTCTTCAAAGTTCACCCATGCCGCAGCCTGAGTCTGACCCTCATTCCTTTTCCTGGATATATAGTATTCCATTGTGTGTCTCTTCTACCACTGGGCCTGATGTCTTCAAAGTTCACCCATGCCGCAGCCTGCGTCTGACCTTCATTCCTTTTCCTGGCTTTATGGCATTCCATTGTTTGTCTCTTCTCCCACTGGGCCTGATGTCTTGAAAGTTCACCCATGCCGCAGCCTGCGTCTGACCATCATTGCTTTTCCTGGCTGTATAGTATTCCTCTCTGTGTCTCTTCTCTCACTGGGCCTGAGACCTTCCAGGTTCATTCACACTGCAGCCTGCATCTGACCCTGATTCCTTTTCTTGGCTGTGCAGTATTCCATTGTGTGCCTCTTCTCTCATTGGGCCTGATGTCTTCAAGGTTCATTCACACTGCAGCCTGCATCTGACCCTCATTCCTTTTCCTGGCTGTATGGTATTCCACTCTGCGTCTCTTCTCTCACTGGGCCTGATGTCTTCAAAGTTCACCTATGCCGCAGCCTGCGTCTGACCCTGATTCCTTTTCCTGGCTGTATAGTATTCCATTGTGTGTCTCTTCTCTCGCTGGGCCTGATGTCTTCATGGTTCACCCATGCCGCAGCCTGCGTCCAACCCTCATTCCTCTTCCTGACTGCGTAGTATTCCATTGTGTGTCTCTTCTCTCACTGGGCCTGATGAATTCAAGGTTCATTCACGCTGCAGCCTGCATCTGACCCTCATTCCTTATCCTGGCTGTATATTGTTCCATTTTGTGTCTCTTCTCTCTCTGGGCCGGATGTCTTCAAGGTTCATTCACACTGTAGCTTGGGTCTGACCCTCATTCTCTTACCTGGCTGTATAGTATTCCATTGTGTGTTTCTTCTCTTACTGGGCCTGGTGTCTTCCAGGTTCACTCACGCTGCAGCCTGTGTCTGACCCTCATTCCTTTTATTGGCTGGGTAGTATTCCATTGTGTGTCTCTTCTCTCACTAGGCATGAGGTCTTGAAGTTTCATCCATGCGGCAGCCTGCATCTGACCCTCATTCCTTTTCCTGGCTGTATAGAAATCCATTGTGTGTCTCTTCTCGCAATGGGCCTGATGTCTTCAACGTTCATTCACACTGCAGTCTGTATCTGACTCTCATTCCTTTTCCTGGCCATAGAGTATTCCATTCTGTGTCTCTTCTCTCACTGGGACTGATGTCTTCCAGGTTCATTCACACTGCATCCTGCATCTGACACTCATTCCTTTACCTGGCTGTATGGTATTACACTGAGTGTCTCTTCTCTCACTGGGCCTGAGATCTTCCAGGTTCATTCACACTGCAGCCTGCATCTGACCCTCATTCCTTTTCCTGGCTGTATAGTATTCCACTGTGTGTTTCTTCTCCCACTGGGCCTGATATCTTCACCGTTCACCCATGCTGCAGCCTGGGTGTAACCCTCATTCCTTTTCCTGGCTGTATAGTATTCCATTGTGTGTCTCTTCTACCACTGGGCCTGATGTCTTCCAGGTTCATTCACACAGCAGCCTGCGTCTGACCCTCATTCCTTTTCCTCCCTGTATAGTATTCCATTCTGTGTCTCTTCTCTCACTGGGCCTCATGTCTTCCAGGTTCATTCACACTGCAGCCTGCGTCTGACACTCATTCCTTTTCCAGGCTGTATAGTATTCCACTGTGTGTCTCTTCTCCCACTGGGCCTGATATCTTCACCGTTCAACCATGCCGCAGCCTGGGTGTAACCCTCATTCCTTTTCCTGGCTGTATAGTATTGCATTGTGTGTCTCTTCTACCACTGGGCCTGATGTCTTCAAGTTTCATTCACACAACAGCCTGCGTCTGACCCTCATTCCTTTTCCTGCGTGTATAGTATTCCATTCTGTGTCTCTTCTCTCACTGGGCCTGATGTCTTCAATGTTCACCCATGCCGCAGCCTGCTTCTGACCCTCATTCCTTTTCCTGGCTGTATGGTATTCCATTGTGTGTCTCTTCCTTCACTGGGCCTGAGATCTTCCAGGTTCATTCACAGTGCAGCCTGCATCTGACGCTCGTTCGTTTTAGCTGGCCATATAGTATTCCATTGTGTGTCTCTTCTCCCACCGGGCCTGATGTGTTCAAGGTTCACCCATGCCGCAGCCTGCATCAGACCCTCATTACTTTTCCTGGCTGTATAGTATTCCATTGTGTGTCTCTTCTCCCACTGTGCCTGATGGCTTCAACGTTCACCCATGCCGCAGCCTTATTCTGACCCCCATTCCTTTTCCTGGCTGTATGGTATTCCATTGTGTGTCTCTTCCTTCACTGGGCCTGAGATCTTGCAGGTTCATTCACACTGCAGCCTGCATCTGACGCTCGTTCGTTTTAGCTGGCCATATAGTATTCCATTGTCTGTCTCTTCTCCCACCGGGCCTGATGTCTTCAAGGTTAATCCATGCCGCAGCCTGCATCTGACCCTCATTCCTTTTCCTGGATGTATAGTGTTCCACTGTGCGTCTCTTCTCTCACTGGGCCTGAGATTTTACAGGTTCATTCACACAGCATCCTGAATCTGACACTCATTCCTTTTCCTGGCGCTACAGTATTCCATTGTGTGTCTCTCCTCCCATTGGGCCTGATGTCTTCAAATTTCAGCCATGCCGCAGCCTGCGTCTGACCCTCATTCCTTTTCCCGGCTGTATAGTATTCCATTGTGTGTCTCTTCTACCACTGGGCCTGATGCCTTTAAGGTTCACACATGACACAGCCTGCATCTGACCCTCATTCCATTTCCTGGCTGTATGGTATTTCATTGTGTGTCTCTTCTCCCAGTGGGCCTGATGTCTTCACGGGTCACCCATGCCGCAGCCTGGGTCTGTCTCTCATTCCTTTTCCTGGCTTTTTAGTATTCCATTAAGTGTCTGTTCTCTTACTGGGCGTGATGTCTTCAAGTTTCATTCACACTGCAGCTTACATCTGACCCTCATTCCTTTTCCTGGCTGTATAGTATTCCATTGTGTGTCTCTTCTCCCACTGGGCCTGATGTCTTCAAAGTTCACCCATGCCGCAGCCTGCGTCTGACCCTCATTCCTTTTCCTGGATGTATAGTATTCCATTGTGTGTCTCTTCTACCACTAGGCCTGATGTCTTCAAAGTTCACCCATGCCGCAGCCTGCGTCTGACCTTCATTCCTTTTCCTGGCTTTATGCTATTCCATTGTTTGTCTCTTCTCCCACTGGGCCTGATGTCTTCAAAGTTCACCCATGCCGCAGCCTGCGTCTGACGCTCAATCCTTTTCCTGGCTGTATAGTATTCCTCTCTGTGTCTCTTCTCTCACTCTGCCTGAGATCTTTCAGGTTCATTCACACTGCAGCCTGCATCTGACCCGGCTTCCTTTTCTTGGCTGTGTAGTATTCCATTGTGTGCCTCTTCTCTCACTGGGTCTGATGTCTTCAAGGTTCATTCACACTGCAGCCTGCATCTGACCCTCATTCCTTTTCCTGGCTGTATAGTATTCCATTGCGTGTCTCTTTTCTTACTAGGCCTGATGTCTCCTATGTTCACCCATGCCGCAGCCTGCTTCTGACCCTCATTAATTTTCCTGGGTGTATGGTATTCCATTGTGTGTCTCTTCCTTCACTGGGCATGAGATCTTCCAGGTTTATTCACACTGCAGCCTGCATCTGACGGTCGTTCATTTTAGCTGGCCATATAGTATTCCATTGTGTGTCTCTTCTTCCACCGGGCCTGATGTGTTCAAGGTTCACCCATGCCGCAGCCTGCATCAGACCTTCATTCCTTTTCCTGGCTGTATAGTATTCCATTTTGTGTCTCTTCTCCCACTGGGCCTGATGCCTTCAACGTTCACCCATGCCGCAGCATGCGTCTGACCCTCATTCCTTTTCCTGGCTGTATACTATTCCATAGTGTGTCTCTTGTCTCACTGGGCCTGATGCCTTCAAGGTTCATCCACACTGCAGCCTGTGTCTGACCCAAATACTTTTTCCTGGTTATATGGTATTTCGTTGTGGGTCTCTTCTCCCACTGTGCGTGATGTCTTCACTTTTCACCCATGCCGCAGCCTGCGTCTGACCCTCATTCCTTTTCCTGGCTGTATAGTATTCCATTGACTGTTTATTCTCTTACTGGGCCTGATGACTTCAAGTTTCATTCACACTGTAGCCTGCGTCTGACCCTCATTCCTTTTCCTGTCTGTATAGTATTCCATTGTGTGTCTCTTCTCTTACTGGGCCTGATGTCTTCCAGGTTCATTCCCACTGCAGCCTGCATCTGACCCTCATTCCTTTTTCTGGATGTATAGTATTCCATTGTGTGTCTCTTCTCCCACTGGGCCTGATGTCTTCAAAGTTCACCCATGCCGCAGCCTGCGTCTGACCCTCATTCCTTTTCCTGGATGTATAGTATTCCATTGTGTGTCTCTTCTACCACTGGGCCTGATGTCTTCAAGGTTCACCAATGCCGCAGCCTGCGTCTGACCTTCATTCCTTTTCCTGGCTTTATGGTAGTCCATTGTTTGTCTCTTCTCCCACTTGGCCTGATGACTTCAAAGTTCACCCATGCCGCAGCCTTCTTCTGACCCTCATTCCTTTTCCTGGCTGTATGGTATTCCATTGTGTGTCTCTTCCTTCACTGGGCCTGAGATCTTGCAGGTTCATTCACACTGCAGCCTGCATCTGACGCTGGTTCGTTTTAGCTGGCCATATAGTATTCCATTGTCTGTCTCTTCTCCCACCGGGCCTGATGTCTTCAAGGTTAATCCATGCCGCAGCCTGCATCTGACCCTCATTCCTTTTCCTGGATGTATAGTGTTCCACTGTGCGTCTCTTCTCTCACTGGGCCTGAGATTTTCCAGGTTCATTCCCACTGCAGCCTGAATCTGACCCTCATTCCTTTTCCTGGCTCTACAGTATTCCATTGTGTGTCTCTCCTCCCATTGGGCCTGATGTCTTCAAAGGTCACCCATGCCGCAGCCTGCGTCTGACCCTCATTCCTTTTCCCGGCTGTATAGTATTCCATTTTGTGTCTCTTCTACCACTGGGCCTGATGCCTTTAAGGTTCACCCATGAGACAGCCTGCATCTGACCCTCATTCCATTTCCTGGCTATATGGTATTTCATTGTGTGTCTCTTCTCCCAGTGGCCCTGATGTCTTCACGGGTCACCCATGCCGCAGCCTGGGTCTGTCCCTCATTCCCTTTCCCGGCTGTAGAGTATTCCATTAAGTGTCTGTTCTCTTACTGGGCCTGATGTCTTCAAGTTTCATTCACACTGCAGCCTACATCTGACCCTCATTCCTTTTCCTGGCTGTATAGTATTCCATTGCGTGTCTCTTTTCTCACTGGGCCTGATGTCTCCTATGTTCACCCATGCCACAGCCTGCTTCTGACCCTCATTCCTTTTCCTCGCTGTAGTGTATTCCATTGTGTGTCTCTTCCTACACTGGGCCTGAGATCTTCCAGGTTCATTCACACTGCAGCCTGCATCTGACGCTCGTTCGTTTTAGCCGGTCATATAGTATTCCATTGTGTGTCTCTTCTCCCACCGGGCCTGATGTGTTCAAGGTTCACCCATGCCGCAGCCTGCAGCAGACCCTCATTCCTTTTCCTGGCTGTATAGTATTCCATTGTGTGTCTCCTCTCCCACTGGGCCTGATGGCTTCAACGTTCACCCATGCCGCAGCATGCGTCTGACCCTCATTCCTTTTCCTAGCTGTATACTATTCCATAGTGTGTCTCTTGTCTCACTGGGCCTGATGCCTTCAAGGTTCATCCACACTGCAGCCTGAGTCTGACCCTCATACTTTTTCCTGGCTATATGGTATTTCGTTGTGGGTCTCTTCTCCCACTGTGCGTGATGTCTTCACTTTTCATCCATGCCGCAGCCTGCGTCTGACCCTCATTCCTTTTCCTGGCTGTATAGTATTCCATTGTGTGTTTCTTCTCTTACTCGGCCTGATGTCTTCCAGGTTCACTCACACTGCAGCCTGTGTCTGACCCTCATTCCTTTTCCTGGCTGTTTAGTATTCCATTGTGTTTCTCTTCTCTCACTGGGCCTGATGTCTTCAATGTTCACCCATGCCGCAGCCTGCTTCTGAACCTCTTTCCTTTTCCTTGCTCTATGGTATTCCATTGTGTGTCTCTTCCTTCACTGGCCTGAGATCTTCCAGGTTCATTCACACTGCAGCCTGCATCTGAGCCTCATTCGTTTTTGCTGGCCATATAGTATTCCATTGTGTGTCTCTTCTCCCACCGAGCCTGATGTCTTCAAGGTTCACCCATGCCGCAGCCTGCATCTGACCCTCATTCCTTTTCCTGGCTGTATAGTATTCCATTGTGTGTCTCTTTTCTCACTGGGCCTTTTGTCTTCAAGGTTCAGCCATGCCGCAGCCTGCTTCTGAACCTCATTCTTTTTCCTGGCTGTGTAGTATTCCATTGCGTGTCTCTTCTCTCACTGGGCCTGATGTATTCAAATTTCCTTCACTCTGCATTCTGCATCTGATCCTCTTTCCTTTTCCTGGCTCTATAGTATTCCATTTTGTGTCTCTTCTCTCACTGGGTCTGATGTCTTCAAGGTTCATTAACACTGCAGCCTGTGTCTGACCGTCATTCTTTTTACTAGCTGTATAGCATTCCATTGTGTGTGTCTTCTCTTACTGGGCCTGATGTCTTCCAGGTTCGCTAACACTGCAGCCTGTGTCTGACCCTCATTTCTGTTCCTGGCTGTGTAGTATTCCATTGTGTGTCTCTTCTCTCACTAGGCCTGAGGTCTTGAATGTTCGTCCACGCTGCATCCTGCCTCTGACCCTCATTCCTTTTCCTGGCTGTGTAGTATTCCATTGTGTGTCTCTTCTCTCACTGGGCCTGATGTGTTCAACGTTCATTCACACTGCAGCCTGCATCTGACATTCATTTCTTTTCCTGGCCATATAGTATTCCATTGTGTGTCTCTTCTCTTACTGGGCGTGATGTCTTCCAGGTTCATTCACACTGCAGCCTGCATCTGACCCTCATTCCTTTTCCTGGCTGTATAGTATTCCACTGTGTGTCTCTTTTCTCACTGTGTCTGAGATCTTCCTGTTTCATTCACACTGCAGCCTGCAGCTGACCCTCATTCCTTTTCCTGGCTGTATAGTATTCCACTTTGTGTCTCTTCTCTCACTGTGCCTGAGATCTTCCTGTTTCATTCACACTGCAGCCTGCGCCCGACCCTCATTCCTTTTCCTGGATGTATAGTATTCAATTGAGTGTGTATTCTCTTACTGGGCCTGATGTCTTCAAGTTTCATTCACACTGTAGCCTGCGTCTGACCCTCATTCCTTTTCCTGGCTGTATAGAATTCCATAGTGTGTCTCTTGTCTCACTGGGCCTGATGCCTTCAAGGTTCATCCACACTGCAGCCTGTGTCTGACCCTCATTACTTTTCCTGGTTATATGGTATTTCGTTGTGTGTCTCTTCTCCCACTGTGCGTGATGTCTTCACTTTTCACCCATGCCGCAGCCTGCATCTGACCCTCATTCCTTTTCCTGGCTGTATAGTATTCCATGGACTGTTTATTCTCTTACTGGGCCTGATGTCTTCAAGTTTCATTCACACTGTACCCTGCGTCTGACCCTCATTCCTTTTCTGTCTGTATAGTATTCCATTGTGTGTCTCTTCTCTTACTGGGCCTGATGTCTTCCAGGTTCACTCACACTGCAGCCTGTGTCTGACCCTCATTCCTTTTCCTGGCTGTTTAGTATTCCATTGTGTGTCTCTTCCCTCACTAAGCCTGAGGTCTTGAAGGTTCATCCACGCTGCAGCCTGCATCTGACCCTCATTCCCTTTCCTGGCTCTGTAGTGTTCCATTGAGTGTCTCTTCTCTTACAGGGCCTGATGTCTTCAAGTTTCATTCACACTGCATCCTGCGTCTGACCCTCATTCCTTTTCCTGGCTGTATAGAATTCCATTGTGTGTCTCTTCTCTCACTGGGACTAATGTCTTCAATGTTCACCCATGCCGCAGCCTGCTTCTGAACCTCTTTCCTTTTCCTTGCTCTATGGTATTCCATTGTGTGTCTCTTCCTTCACTGGGCCTGAGATCTTCCAGGTTCATTCACACTGCAGCCTGCATCTGAGCCTCATTCGTTTTGGCTGGCCATATAGTATTCCATTGTGTGTCTCTTCTCCCACCGAGCCTGATGTCTTCAAGGTTCACCCATGCCGCACCCTGCATCTGACCCTCATTCCTTTTCCTGGCTGTATAGTATTCCATTGTGTGTCTCTTTTCTCACTGGGCCTTTTGTCTTCAAGGTTCAGCCATGCCGCAGCCTGCTTCTGACCCTCATTCTTTTTCCTGGCTGTGTAGTATTCCATTGCGTGTCTCTTCTCTCACTGGGCCTGATGTATTCAAATTTCCTTCACTCTGCAGCCTGCATCTGATCTTCTTTCCTTTTCCTGGCTCTATAGTATTCCATTTTGTGTCTCTTCTCTCACTGGGTCTGATGTCTTCAAGGTTCATTAACACTGCAGCCTGTGTCTGACCGTCATTCTTTTTACTGGCTGTATAGCATTCCATTGTGTGTGTCTTCTCTTACTGGGCATGATGTCTTCCAGATTCACTAACACTGCAGCCTGTGTCTGACCCTCATTTCTTTTCCTGGCTGTGTAGTATTCCATTGTGTGTCTCTTCTCTCACTAGGCCTGAGGTCTTGAATGTTCGTCCACGCTGCATCCTGCCTCTGACCATCATTCCTTTTCCTGGCTGTGTAGTATTCCATTGTGTGTCTCTTCTCTCACTGGCCCTGATGTGTTCAACGTTCATTCACACTGCAGCCTGCATCTGACATTCATTTCTTTTCCTGGCCATATAGTATTCCTTTGTGTGTCTCTTCTCTTACTTTGCCTGATGTCTTCCAGGTTCATTCAGACTGCAGCCTGCATCGGACCTCATTCCTTTTCCTGGCTGTATAGTATTCCACTGTGTGTCTCTTTTCTCACTGTGCCTGAGATCTTCCTGTTTCATTCACACTGCAGCCTGCATCTGACCCTCATTCCTTTTCCTGGCTGTATAGTATTCCATAGTGTGCCTCTTGTCTCACTGGGCCTGATGCCTTCAAGGTTCATCCACACTGCAGCCTGTGTCTTACCCTCATTCCTTTTCCTGGTTATATGGTATTTCGTTGTGTGTCTCTTCTCCCACTGTGCGTGATGTCTTCACTTTTCACCCATGCCGCAGCCAGCGTCTGAACCTCATTCCTTTTCCTGGCTGTATAGTATTCCATTGAGTGTGTATTCTCTTACTGGGCCTGATGTCTTCAATTTTCATTCACACTGTAGCCTGCGTCTGACCCTCATTCCTTTTCCTGGCTGTATACTATTCCATAGTGTGTCTCTTGTCTCACTGGGCCTGATGCCTTCAAGGTTCATCCACACTGCAGCCTGAGTCTGACCCTCATTCCTTCTCCTGGCTATATGGTATTTCGTTGTGTGTCTCTTCTCCCACTGTGCGTGATGTCTTCACTTTTCACCCATGCCGCAGCCTGCGTCTGACCCTCATTCCTTTTCCTGGCTGTATAGTATTCCATTGACTGTTTATTCTCTTACTGGGCCTGATGACTTCAAGTTTCATTCACACTGTAGCGTGCGTCTGACCCTCATTCCTTTTCCTGTCTGTATAGTATTCCATTGTGTGTCTCTTCTCTTACTGGGCCTGATGTCTTCCAGGTTCATTCCCACTGCAGCCTGCATCTGACCCTCATTCCTTTTTCTGGATGTATAGTATTCCATTGTGTGTCTCTTCTCCCACTGGGCCTGATGTCTTCAAAGTTCACCCATGCCGCAGCCTGCGTCTGACCCTCATTCCTTTTCCTGGATGTATAGTATTCCATTGTGTGTCTCTTCTACCACTGGGCCTGATGTCTTCAAGGTTCACCCATGCCGCAGCCCTCGTCTGACCTTCATTCCTTTTCCTGGCTTTATGGTATTCCATTGTTTGTCTCTTCTCCCACTTGGCCTGATGACTTCAAAGTTCACCCATGCCGCAGCCTGCCTCTGACCCTCATTCCTTTTCCTGGCTGTATGGTATTCCATTGTGTGTCTCTTCCTTCACTGGGCGTGAGATCTTCCAGGTTCATTCACACTGCAGCCTGCATCTGACCCTCATTCGTTTTAACTGGCCATATAGTATTCCATTGTGTGTCTCTTCTCCCACCGGGCCTGATGTTTTCAAGGTTCACCCATGCCGCAGCCTGCATCTGACCCTCATTCCTTTTCCTGGCTGTATAGTATTCCATTTTGTGTCTCTTCTCTTACTGGGCCTGATGTCTTCCAGGTTCACTCACACTGCAGCCTGCGTCTGACCCTCATTCCTTTTCCTGGCTGTTTAGTATTCCATTGTGTGTCTCTTCTCTCACTAGGCCTGAGGTCTTGAAGGTTCATCCACGCTGCAGCCTGCATCTGACCCTCATTCCCTTTCCTGGCTCTGTGGTATTCCATTGAGTGTCTCTTCTCTTACAGGGCCTTATGTCTTCAAGTTTCATTCGCACTGCATCCTGCGTCTGACCCTAATTCCTTTTCCTGGCTGTATAGTATTCCATTGTGTGTCTCTTCTCTCACCGGGCCTAATGTCTTCAATGTTCACCCATGCCGCAGCCTGCTTCTGAACCCCTTTCCTTTTCCTTGCTCTATGGTATTCCATTGTGTGTCTCTTCCTTCACTGGGCCTGAGATCTTCCAGATTCATTCACACTGCAGCCTGCATCTGACCCTCATTCGTTTTACCTGGCCATATAGTATTCCATTGTGTGTCTCTTCTCCCACTGTGCGTGATGTCTTCACTTTTCACCCATGCCGCAGCCTGCGTCTGAACCTCATTCCTTTTCCTGGCTGTATAGTATTCCATAGTGTGTCTCTTGTCTCGCTGGGCCTGATGCCTTCAAGGTTCATCCACACTGCAGCCTGTGTCTCACCCTCATTCCTTTTCCTGGCTATATGGTGTTTCGTTGTGGGTCTCTTCTCCCACTGTGCGTGATGTCTTCACTTTTCACCCATGCCGCAGCCTGCGTCTGACCCTCATTCCTTTTCCTGGCGGTATAGTATTCCATTGACTGTTTATTCTCTTACTGGGCCTGATGACTTCAAGTTTCATTCACACTGTAGCCTGCGTCTGACCCTCATTCCTTTTCCTGTCTATATAGTATTCCGTTGTGTGTCTCTTCTCTTACTGGGCCTGATGTCTTCCACGTTCATTCACACTGCAGCCTGCATCTGAACCTCATTCCTTTTCCTGGATGTATAGTATTCCATTTTGTGTCTCTTCTCCCACTGGGCCTGATGTCTTCAAAGTTCACACATGCCGCAGCCTGAGTCTGACCCTCATTCCTTTTCCTGGATGTATAGTATTCCATTGTGTGTCTCTTCTACCAGTGGGCCTGATGTCTTCAAGGTTCACACATGCCGCAGCCTGCGTCTGACTTTCATTCCTTTTCCGGGCTCTATGGTATTCCATTGTGTGTCTCTTCTCCCACTGGGCCTGATGTCTTCAAGGATAACCCATACCGCAGGCTGCGTCTGACCCTCATTCCTTTTCCTGGCTGCATAATATTCCATTGTGTGTCTCTTCTCCCACTGGGCCTGATGTCTTCAAGGTTCACCCATGCCGCAGCCTGCGTCTGAACCTCATTCGTTTTCCTGGTTATATGGTATTCCATTGTGTGTCTCTTCTCCCACTGGGCCTGATGTCTTCCCGGTTCACCCATGCCGCAACCTGTGTCTCACCCTCATTCCTTTTCCTGGCTGTATAGTATTCCATTGAGTGTGTCTTCCCTTACTGGGCCTGATGTCTTCAAGGTTCATTCACACTGCAGCCTGCGTCTGACATTCATTCCTTTTCCTGCCTGTAGAGTATTGTATTGTGTGTCTCTTCTCTCACTAGGCCTGAGGTCTTGAATGTTCGTCCACGCTGCATCCTCCCTCTGACCCTCATTCCTTTTCCTGGCTGTGTAGTATTCCATTGTGTGTCTCTTCTCACACTGGGCCTGATGTGTTAAACGTTCATTCACACTGCAGCCTGCATCTGACATTCATTTCTTTTCCTGGCCGTATAGTATTCCATTGTGTTTCTCTTCTCTTACTGGGCCTGATGTCTTCCAGGTTCATTCCCACTGCAGCCTGCATCTGACCCTCATTCCTTTTCCTGGCTGTATAGTATTCCACTGTGTGTCTCTTTTCTCACTGTGTGTGAGATCTTCCTGTTTCATTCACACTGCAGCCTGCATCTGACCCTCATTCCTTTTCCTGGCTATATAGTATTCCACTTTGTGTCTCTTCTCTCACTGTGCCTGAGAACTTCCTGTTTCATTCACACTGCAGCCTGCATCTGACCCTCATTCCTTTTCCTGGCTATATGGTATTTCGTTGTGTGTCTCTTCTCCCACTGTGCGTGATGTCTTCACTTTTCACCCATGCCGCAGCCTGCGTCTGAACCTCATTCCTTTTCCTGGCTGTATAGTATTCCGTTGAGTGTGTATTCTCTTACTGGGCCTGATGTCTTCAAGTTTCATTCACACTGTAGCCTGCGTCTGACACTCATTCCTTTTCCTGGCTGTATAGTATTCCATAGTGTGTCTCTTGTCTCACTGGGCCTGATGCCTTCAATGTTCATCCACACTGCAGCCTGTGTCTGACCCTCATTCCTTTTCCTGGCTATATGGTATTTCGTTGTGTGTCTCTTCTCCCACTGCGTGTGATGTCTTCACTTTTCACCCATGCCGCAGCCTGCGTCTGACCCTCATTCCTTTTCCTGGCGGTATAGTATTCCATTGACTGTTTATTCTCTTACTGGGCCTATTGACTTCAAGTTTCATTCACACTGTAGCCTGCGTCTGACCCTCATTCCTTTTCCTGTCTGTATAGTATTCCATTGTGTGTATTCAGCCTGCGTCTGAGCTTCATTCCTTTTCCTGGCTTTATGGCATTCCATTGTTTGTCTCTTCTCCCACTGGGCCTGATGTCTTCAAAGTTCACCCATGCCGCAGCCTGCGTCTGACCATCATTGCTTTTCCTGGCTGTATAGTATTCCTCTCTGTGTCTCTTCTCTCACTGGGCCTGAGACCTTCCACGTTCATTCACACTGCAGCCTGCATCTGACCCTGATTCCTTTTCTTGGCTGTGCAGTATTCCATTGTGTGCCTCTTCTCTCATTGGGCCTGATGTCTTCAAGGTTCATTCACACTGCAGCCTGCATCTAACCCTCATTCCTTTTCCTGGCTGTATGGTATTCCACTCTGCGTCTCTTCTCTCACTGGGCCTGATGTCTTCAAAGTTCACCTATGCCGCAGCCTGCGTCTGACCCTCATTCCTTTTCCTGGCTGTATAGTATTCCATTGTGTGTCTCTTCTCTCGCTGGGCCTGATGTCTTCATGGTTCACCCATGCCGCAGCCTGCGTCTGACCCTCATTCCTCTTCCTGACTGCGTAGTATTCCATTCTGTGTCTCTTCTCTCACTGGGCCTGATGAATTCAAGGTTCATTCACGCTGCAGCCTGCATCTGACCCTCATTCCTTATCCTGGCTGTATATTGTTCCATTTTGTGTCTCTTCTCTCACTGGGCCGGATGTCTTCAAGGTTCATTCACACTGTAGCTTGGGTCTGACCCTCATTCTCTTACCTGGCTGTATAGTATTCCATTGTGTGTTTCTTCTCTTACTGGGCCTGGTGTCTTCCAGGTTCACTCACGCTGCAGCCTGTGTCTGACCCTCATTCCTTTTATTGGCTGGGTAGTATTCCATTGTGTGTCTCTTCTCTCACTAGGCATGAGGTCTTGAAGTTTCATCCATGCGGCAGCCTGCATCTGACCCTCATTCCTTTTCCTGGCTGTATAGAAATCCATTGTGTGTCTCTTCTCGCAATGGGCCTGATGTCTTCAACGTTCATTCACACTGCAGTCCGTATCTGACTCTCATTCCTTTTCCTGGCCATAGAGTATTCCATTGTGTGTCTCTTCTCTCACTGGGACTGATGTCTTCCAGGTTCATTCACACTGCATCCTGCATCTGACACTCATTCCTTTACCTGGCTGTATGGTATTACACTGAGTGTCTCTTCTCTCACTGGGCCTGAGATCTTCCAGGTTCATTCACACTGCAGCCTGCATCTGACCCTCATTCCTTTTCCTGGCTGTATAGTATTCCACTGTGTGTTTCTTCTCCCACTGGGCCTGATATCTTCACCGTTCACCCATGCTGCAGCCTGGGTGTAACCCTCATTCCTTTTCCTGGCTGTATAGTATTCCATTGTGTGTCTCTTCTACCACTGGGCCTGATGTCTTCCAGGTTCATTCACACAGCAGCCTGCGTCTGACCCTCATTCCTTTTCCTCCCTGTATAGTATTCCATTCTGTGTCTCTTCTCTCACTGGGCCTCATGTCTTCCAGGTTCATTCACACTGCAGCCTGCGTCTGACACTCATTCCTTTTCCAGGCTGTATAGTATTCCACTGTGTGTCTCTTCTCCCACTGGGCCTGATATCTTCACCGTTCACCCATGCCGCAGCCTGGGTGTAACCCTCATTCCTTTTCCTGGCTGTATAGTATTGCATTGTGTGTCTCTTCTACCACTGGGCCTGATGTCTTCAAGTTTCATTCACACAACAGCCTGCGTCTGACCCTCATTCCTTTTCCTGCGTGTATAGTTTTCCATTCTGTGTCTCTTCTCTCACTGGGCCTGATGTCTTCAATGTTCACCCATGCCGCAGCCTGCTTCTGACCCTCATTCCTTTTCCTGGCTGTATGGTATTCCATTGTGTGTCTCTTCCTTCACTGGGCCTGAGATCTTCCAGGTTCATTCACAGTGCAGCCTGCATCTGACGCTCGTTCGTTTTAGCTGGCCATATAGTATTCCATTGTGTGTCTCTTCTCCCACCGGGCCTGATGTGTTCAAGGTTCACCCATGCCGCAGCCTGCATCAGACCCTCATTACTTTTCCTGGCTGTATAGTATTCCATTGTGTGTCTCTTCTCCCACTGGGCCTGATGGCTTCAACGTTCACCCATGCCGCAGCCTTATTCTGACCCCCATTCCTTTTCCTGGCTGTATGGTATTCCATTGTGTGTCTCTTCCTTCACTGGGCCTGAGATCTTGCAGGTTCATTCACACTGCAGCCTGCATCTGACGCTCGTTCGTTTTAGCTGGCCATATAGTATTCCATTGTCTGTCTCTTCTCCCACCGGGCCTGATGTCTTCAAGGTTAATCCATGCCGCAGCCTGTATCTGACCCTCATTCCTTTTCCTGGATGTATAGTGTTCCACTGTGCGTCTCTTCTCTCACTGGGCCTGAGATTTTACAGGTTCATTCACACAGCATCCTGAATCTGACACTCATTCCTTTTCCTGGCGCTACAGTATTCCATTGTGTGTCTCTCCTCCCATTGGGCCTGATGTCTTCAAATTTCAGCCATGCCGCAGCCTGCGTCTGACCCTCATTCCTTTTCCCGGCTGTATAGTATTCCATTGTGTGTCTCTTCTACCACTGGGCCTGATGCCTTTAAGGTTCACACATGACACAGCCTGCATCTGACCCTCATTCCATTTCCTGGCTGTATGGTATTTCATTGTGCGTCTCTTCTCCCAGTGGGCCTGATGTCTTCACGGGTCACCCATGCCGCAGCCTGGGTCTGTCTCTCATTCCTTTTCCTGGCTGTTTAGTATTCCATTAAGTGTCTGTTCTCTTACTGGGCGTGATGTCTTCAAGTTTCATTCACACTGCAGCTTACATCTGACCCTCATTCCTTTTCCTGGCTGTATAGTATTCCATTGTGTGTCTCTTCTCCCACTGGGCCTGATGTCTTCAAAGTTCACCCATGCCGCAGCCTGCGTCTGACCCTCATTCCTTTTCCTGGATGTATAGTATTCCATTGTGTGTCTCTTCTACCACTGGGCCTGATGTCTTCAAAGTTCACCCATGCCGCAGCCTGCGTCTGACCTTCATTCCTTTTCCTGGCTTTATGCTATTCCATTGTTTGTCTGTTCTCCCACTGGGCCTGATGTCTTCAAAGTTCACCCATGCCGCAGCCTGCGTCTGACGCTCAATCCTTTTCCTGGCTGTATAGTATTCCTCTCTGTGTCTCTTCTCTCACTCTGCCTGAGATCTTTCAGGTTCATTCACACTGCAGCCTGCATCTGACCCGGCTTCCTTTTCTTGGCTGTGTAGTATTCCATTGTGTGCCTCTTCTCTCACTGGGTCTGATGTCTTCAAGGTTCATTCACACTGCAGCCTGCATCTGACCCTCATTCCTTTTCCTGGCTGTATAGTATTCCATTGCGTGTCTCTTTTCTTACTAGGCCTGATGTCTCCTATGTTCACCCATGCCGCAGCCTGCTTCTGACCCTCATTAATTTTCCTGGGTGTATGGTATTCCATTGTGTGTCTCTTCCTTCACTGGGCATGAGATCTTCCAGGTTTATTCACACTGCAGCCTGCATCTGACGGTCGTTCATTTTAGCTGGCCATATAGTATTCCATTGTGTGTCTCTTCTTCCACCGGGCCTGATGTGTTCAAGGTTCACACATGCCGCAGCCTGCATCAGACCTTCATTCCTTTTCCTGGCTGTATAGCATTCCATTGTGTGTCTCTTCTCCCACTGGGCCTGATGCCTTCAACGTTCACCCATGCCGCAGCATGCGTCTGACCCTCATTCCATTTCCTGGCTGTATACTATTCCATAGTGTGTCTCTTGTCTCACTGGGCCTGATGCCTTCAAGGTTCATCCACACTGCAGGCTGTGTCTGAACCAAATACATTTTCCTGGTTATATGGTATTTCGTTGTGGGTCTCTTCTCCCACTGTGCATGATGTCTTCACTTTTCACCCATGCCGCAGCCTGCGTCTGACCCTCATTCCTTTTCCTGGCTGTATAGTATTCCATTGACTGTTCATTCTCTTACTGGGCCTGATGACTTCCAGTTTCATTCACACTGTAGCCTGCGTCTGACCCTCATTCCTTTTCCTGTCTGTATAGTATTCCATTGTGTGTCTCTTCTCTTACTGGGCCTGATGTCTTCCAGGTTCATTCCCACTGCAGCCTGCATCTGACCCTCATTCCTTTTCCTGGCTGTATAGTATTCCATTGTGTGTCTCTTCTCCCACTGGGCCTGATGTCTTCAAAGTTCACCCATGCCGCAGCCTGCGTCTGACCCTCATTCCTTTTCCTGGATGTATAGTATTCCATTGTGTGTCTCTTCTACCACTGGGCCTGATGTCTTCAAGGTTCACCAATGCCGCAGCCTGCGTCTGACCTTCATTCCTTTTCCTGGCTTTATGGTAGTCCATTGTTTGTCTCTCCTCCCACTTGGCCTGATGACTTCAAAGTTCACCCATGCCGCAGCCTGCATCTGACCCTCATTTCTTTTCCTGGCTGTATGGTATTCCATTGTGTGTCTCTTCCTTCACTGGGCCTGAGATCTTGCAGGTTCATTCACACTGCAGCCTGCATCTGACGCTCGTTCGTTTTAGCTGGCCATATAGTATTCCATTGTCTGTCTCTTCTCCCACCGGGCCTGATGTCTTCAAGGTTAATCCATGCCGCAGCCTGCATCTGACCCTCATTCCTTTTCCTGGATGTATAGTGTTCCACTGTGCGTCTCTTCTCTCACTGGGCCTGAGATTTTCCAGGTTCATTCCCACTGCAGCCTGAATCTGACCCTCATTTCTTTTCCTGGCTCTACAGTATTCCATTGTGTGTCTCTCCTCCCATTGGGCCTGATGTCTTCAAAGGTCACCCATGCCGCAGCCTGCGTCTGACCCTCATTCCTTTTCCCGGCTGTATAGTATTCCATTTTGTGTCTCTTCTACCACTGGGCCTGATGCCTTTAAGGTTCACCCATGAGACAGCCTGCATCTGACCCTCATTCCATTTCGTGGCTATATGGTATTTCATTGTGTGTCTCTTCTCCCAGTGGCCCTGATGTCTTCACGGGTCACCCATGCCGCAGCCTGGGTCTGTCCCTCATTCCCTTTCCCGGCTGTAGAGTATTCCATTAAGTGTCTGTTCTCTTACTGGGCCTGATGTCTTCAAGTTTCATTCACACTGCAGCCTACATCTGACCCTCATTCCTTTTCCTGGCTGTATAGTATTCCATTGCGTGTCTCTTTTCTCACTGGGCCTGATGTCTCCTATGTTCACCCATGCCACAGCCTGCTTCTGACCCTCATTCCTTTTCCTCGCTGTATTGTATTCCATTGTGTGTCTCTTCCTTCACTGGGCCTGAGATCTTCCAGTTTCATTCACACTGCAGCCTGCATCTGACGCTCGTTCGTTTTAGCTGGTCATATAGTATTCCATTGTGTGTCTCTTCTCCCACCGGGCCTGATGTGTTCAAGGTTCACCCATGCCGCAGACTGCAGCAGACCCTCATTCCTTTTCCTGGCTGTATAGTATTCCATTGTGTGTCTCCTCTCCCACTGGGCCTGATGGCTTCAACGTTCACCCATGCCGCAGCATGCGTCTGACCCTCATTCCTTTTCCTAGCTGTATACTATTCCATAGTGTGTCTCTTGTCTCACTGGGCCTGATGTTTTCAAGGTTCATCCAGACTGCAGCCTGAGTCTGACCCTCATACTTTTTCCTGGCTATATGGTATTTGGTTGTGGGTCTCTTCTCCCACTGTGCGTGATGTCTTCACTTTTCATCCATGCCGCAGCCTGCGTCTGACCCTCATTCCTTTTCCTGGCTGTATAGTATTCCATTGACTTTTTATTCTCTTACTGGGCCTGATGACTTCAAGTTTCATTCACACTGTAGCCTGAGTCTGACCCTCATTCCTTTTCCTGTCTGTATAGTATTCCATTGTGTGTCTCTTCTCTTACTGGGCCTGATGTCTTCCAGGTTCATTCACACTGCAGCCTGCATCTGACCCTCATTCCTTTTCCTGGCTGTATAGTATTCCATTAAGTGTCTGTTCTCTTACTGGGCCTGATGTCTTCAAGTTTCATTCACACAGCAGCCTACATCTGACCCTCATTCCTTTTCCTGGCTATGTAGTATTCCATTGCGTGTCTCTTTTCTCACTGGGCCTGATGTCTCCTATGTTCACCCATGCCGCAGCCTGCCTCTGATCCTCATTCCTTTTGCTCGCAGTATGGTATTCCATTGTGTGTCTCTTCCTTCACTGGGCCTGAGATCTTCCAGGTTCATTCACACTGCAGCCTGCATCTGACGCTCGTTTGTTTTAGCTGGCCATATAGTATTCCATTGTGTGTCTCTTCTCCCACCGGGCCTGATGTGTTCAAGGTTCACCCATGCCGCAGCCTGCATCAGACCCTCATTCCTTTTCCTGGCTGTATAGTATTCCATTGTGTGTCTCTTCTCCCACTGGGCCTGATGGCTTCAACGTTCACCCATGCCGCAGCATGCGTCTGACCCTCATTCCTTTTCCTGGCTGTATACTATTCCATAGTGTGTCTCTTGTCTCACTGGGCCTGATGCCTTCAAGGTTCATCCACACTGCAGCCTGTGTCTGACCCTCATACATTTTCCTGGCTATATGGTATTTCGTTGTGGGTCTCTTCTCCCACTGTGCGTGGTGTCTTCACTTTTCACCCATGCTGCAGCCTGCGCCTGACCCTCATTCCTTTTCCTGGCTGTATAGTATTCCATTGACTGTTTATTCTCTTACTGGGCCTGATGACTTCAAGTTTCATTCACACTGTAGCCTGCGTCTGACCCTCATTCCTTTTCCTGTCTGTATAGTATTCCATTGTGTGTCTCTTCTCTTACTGGGCCTGATGTCTTCCAGGTTCATTCCCACTGCAGCCTGCATCTGACCCTCATTCCTTTTTCTGGATGTATAGTATTCCATTGTGTGTCTCTTCTACCACTGGGCCTGATGTCTTCAAGGTTCACCCATGCCTCAGCCTGCGTATGACCTTCATTCCTTTTCCTGGCTTTATGGTATTCCATTGTTTCTCTCTTCTCCCACTTGGCCTGATGACTTCAAAGTTCACCCATGCCGCAGCCTGCATCTGAACCTCATTCCTTTTCCTGGCTGTATGGTATTCCATTGTGTGTCTCTTCCTTCACTGGGCGTGAGATGTTCCAGGTTCATTCACACTGCAGCCTGCATCTGACCCTCATTCGTTTTAACTGGACATATAGTATTCCATTGTGTGTCTCTTCTCCCACCGGGCCTGATGTTTTCAAGGTTCAACCATGCCGCAGCCTGCATCTGACCCTCATTCCTTTTCCTGGCTGTATAGTATTCCATTGTGTGTCTCTTCTCTTACTGGGCCTGATGTCTTCCAGGTTCACTCACACTGCAGCCTGTGTCTGACCCTCATTCCTTTTCCTGGCTGTATAGTATTCCATTGTGTGTCTCTTCTCTCACTGGGCCTTTTGTCTTCAAGGTTCACCCATGCCGCAGCCTGCTTCTGACCCTCATTCTTTTTCCTGGCCTTGTAGTATTCCATTGCGTGTCTCTTCTCTCACTGGGCCTGATGTATTCAAATTTCCTTCACTCTGCAGCCTGCATCTGATCCTCTTTCCTTTTCCTGGCTGTATAGTATTCCATTTTGTGTCTCTTCTCTCACTGTGTCTGATGACTTCAAGGTTCATTAACACTGCAGCTTGTGTCTGACCGTCATTCTTTTTACTGGCTGTATAGCATTCCGTTGTGTGTGTCTTCTCTTACTGGGCCTTATGTCTTCTAGGTTAACTAACACTGCAGCCTGTGTCTGACCCTCATTTCTTTTCCTGGCTGTGTAGTATTCCATTGTGTGTCTCTTCTTTCACTAGGCCTGAGGTCTTGAATGTTCGTCCACGCTGCATCCTGCCTCTGACCCTCATTCCTTTTCCTGGCTGTGTAGTATTCCATTGTGTGTCTCTTCTCTCACTGGGCCTGATGTGTTCAACGTTCATTCACACTGCAGCCTGCATCTGATATTCATTTCTTTTCCTGGCCATATAGTATTCCATTGTGTGTCTCTTCTCTTACTGGGCCTGATGTCTTCCAGGTCCATTCACACTGCAGCCTGCATCTGACCCTCATTCAATTTCCTGGCTGTATGGTATTCCACTTTGTGACTCTTCTCTCACTGTGCCTGAGATCTTCCTGTTTCATTCACACTGCAGCCTGCATCTGACCCTCATTCCTTTTCCTGGCTATATGGTATTTCGTTGTGTGTCTCTTCTCCCACTGTGCGTGATGTCTTCACTTTTCACCCATGCCGCAGCCTGCTCCTGACCCTCATTCCTTTTCCTGGATGTATAGTATTCCATTGAGTGTGTATTCTCTTACTGGGCCTGATGTCTTCAAGTTTCATTCACACTGTAGCCTGCGTCTGACCCTCATTCCTTTTCTTGGCTGTATAGTATTCCATAGTGTGTCTCTTGTCTCACTGGGCCTGATGCCTTCAAAGTTCATCCACACTGCAGCCTGTGTCTGACCCTCATTCCTTTTCCTGGTTATATGGTATTTCGTTGTGTGTCTCTTCTCCCACTGTGCGTGATGTCTTCACTTTTCACCCATGCTGCAGCCTGCATCTGACTCTCATTCCTTTTCCTGGCTGTATAGTATTCCATTGACTGTTTATTCTCTTACTGGGCCTGATGTCTTCAGGTTTCATTCACACTGTTCCCTGCGTCTGACCCTCATTCCTTTTCTGTCTGTATAGTATTCCATTGTGTGTCTCTTCTCTTACTGGGCCTGATGTCTTCCAGGTTCACTCACACTGCAGCCTATGTCTGACCCTCATTCCTTTTCCTGGCTTTTTAGTATTCCATTGTGTGTCTCTTTCCTCACTAAGCCTGAGGTCTTGAAGGTTCTTCCACGCTGCAGCCTGCATCTGACCCTCATTCCCTTTCCTGGCTCTGTAGTGTTCCATTGAGTGTCTCTTCTCTTACAGGGCCTGATGTCTTCAATGTTCACCCATGCCGCAGCCTGCTTCTGAACCTCTTTCCTTTTCCTTGCTCTATGGTATTCCATTGTGTGTCTCTTCCTTCACTGGGCCTGAGATCTTCCAGGTTCATTCACACTGCAGCCTGCATCTGAGCCTCATTCGTTTTGCTGGCCATATAGTATTCCATTGTGTGTCTCTTCTGCCACCGAGCCTGATGTCTTCAAGGTTCACCCATGCCGCAGCCTGCATCTGACCCTCATTCCTTTTCCTGGCTGTATAGTATTCCATTGTGTGTCTCTTCTCTTACTGGGCCTGATGTCTTCCAGGTTCATTCCAACTGCAGCATGCATCTGACCCTCATTCCTTTTTCTGGATGTATAGTATTCCATTGTGTGTCTCTTCTCCCACTGGGCCTGTGGTCTTCAAAATTCACCCATGCCGCAGCCTGCGTCTGACACTCATTCCTTTTCCTGGATGTATAGTATTCCATTGTGTGTCTCTTCTACCACTGGGCCTGATGTCTTCAAGGTTCACCCATGCCGCAGCCCTCGTCTGACCTTCATTCCTTTTCCTGGCTTTATGGTATTCCATTGTTTGTCTCTTCTCCCACTTGGTCTGATGACTTCAAAGTGCACACATGCCGCAGCCTGCGTCTGACCCTCATTCCTTTTCCTGGCTGTATGGTATTCCATTGTGTGTCTCTTCCTTCACTGGGCGTGAGATCTTCCAGGTTCATTCACACTGCAGCCTGCATCTGACCCTCATTCGTTTTAACTGGCCATATAGTATTCCATTGTGTGTCTCTTCTCCCACCGGGCCTGATGTTTTCAAGGTTCACCCATGCCGCAGCCTGCATCTGACCCTCATTCCTTTTCCTGGCTGTATAGTATTCCATTGTGTGTCTCTTCTCTTACTCGGCCTGATGTCTTCCAGGTTCACTCACACTGCAGCCTGTGTCTGACCCTCATTCCTTTTCCTGGCTGTTTAGTATTCCATTGTGTGTCTCTTCTCTCACTGGGCCTGATGTCTTCAATGTTCACCCATGCCGCAGCCTGCTTCTGAACCTCTTTCCTTTTCCTTGCTCTATGGTATTCCATTGTGTGTCTCTTCCTTCACTGGCCTGAGATCTTCCAGGTTCATTCACACTGCAGCCTGCATCTGAGCCTCATTCGTTTTTGCTGGCCATATAGTATTCCATTGTGTGTCTCTTCTCCCACCGAGCCTGATGTCTTCAAGGTTCACCCATGCCACAGCCTGCATCTGACCCTCATTCCTTTTCCTGGCTCTATAGTATTCCATTGTGTGTCTCTTTTCTCACTGGGCCTTTTGTCTTCAAGGTTCACCCATGCCGCAGCCTGCTTCTGAACCTCATTCTTTTTCCTGGCTGTGTAGTATTCCATTGCGTGTCTCTTCTCTCACTGGGCCTGATGTATTCAAATTTACTTCACTCTGCATTCTGCATCTGATCCTATTTCCTTTTCCTGGCTCTATAGTATTCCATTTTGTGTCTCTTCTCTCACTGTGTCTGATGTCTTCAAGGTTCATTAACACTGCAGCCTGTGTCTGACCGTCATTCTTTTTACTGGCTGTATAGCATTCCATTTTGTGTGTCTTCTCTTACTGGGCCTGATGTCTTCCAGGTTCGCTAACACTGCAGCCTGTGTCTGACCCTCATTTCTTTTCCTGGCTGTGTAGTATTCCATTGTGTGTCTCTTCTCTCACTAGGCCTGAGGTCTTGAATGTTCGTCCACGCTGCATCCTGCCTCTGACCCTCATTCCTTTTCCTGGCTGTGTAGTATTCCATTGTGTGTCTCTTCTCTCACTGGGCCTGATGTGTTCAACGTTCATTCACACTGCAACCTGCATCTGACATTCATTTCTTTTCCTGGCCATATAGTATTCCATTGTGTGTCTCTTCTCTTACTGGGCCTGATGTCTTCCAGGTTCATTCACACTGCAGCCTGCATCTGACCCTCATTCCTTTTCCTGGCTGTATAGTATTCCACTGTGTGTCTCTTTTCTCACTGTGTCTGAGATCTTCCTGTTTCATTCACACTGCAGCCTGAAGCTGACCCTCATTCCTTTTCCTGGCTGTATAGTATTCCACTTTGTGTCTCTTCTCTCACTGTGCCTGAGATCTTCCTGTTTCATTCACACTGCAGCCTGCATCTGACCCTCATTCCTTTTCCTGGCTGTATAGTATTCCACTTTGTGTCTCTTCTCTCACTGTGCCTGAGATCTTCCTGTTTCATTCACACTGCAGCCTGCATCTGACCCTCATTCCTTTTCCTGGCTATATGGTATTTCGTTGTGTGTCTCTTCTCCAACTGTGCGTGATGTCTTCCCTTTTCACCCATGCCGCCGCCTTCGCCTGACCCACATTCCTTTTCCTGGATGTATAGTATTCAATTGAGTGTGTATTCTCTTACTGGGCCTGATGTCTTCAAGTTTCATTCACACTGTAGCCTGCGTCTGACCCTCATTCTTTTTCCTGGCTGTATAGAATTCCATAGTGTGTCTCTTGTCTCACTGGGCCTGATGCCTTCAAGGTTCATCCACACTGCAGCCTGTGTCTGCCCCTCATTACTTTTCCTGGTTATATCGTATTTCGTTGTGTGTCTCTTCTCCCACTGTGCGTGATGTCTTCACTTTTCACCCATGCCGCAGCCTGCATCTGACCCTCATTCCTTTTCCTGGCTGTATAGTATTCCATTGACTGTTTATTCTCTTACTGGGCCTGATGTCTTCAAGTTTCATTCACACTGTACCCTGCGTCTGACCCTCATTCCTTTTCTGTCTGTATAGTATTCCATTGTGTGTCTCTTCTCTTACTGGGCCTGATGTCTTCCAGGTTCACTCACACTGCAGCCTGTGTCTGACCCTCATTCCTTTTCCTGGCTGTTTAGTATTCCATTGTGTGTCTCTTCCCTCACTAAGCCTGAGGTCTTGAAGGTTCATCCACGCTGCAGCCTGCATCTGACCCTCATTCCCTTTCCTGGCTCTGTAGTGTTCCATTGAGTGTCTCTTCTCTTACAGGGCCTGATGTCTTCAAGTTTCATTCACACTGCATCCTGCGTCTGACCCTCATTCCTTTTCCTGGCTGTATAGAATTCCATTGTGTGTCTCTTCTCTCACTGGGACTAATGTCTTCAATGTTCACCCATGCCGCAGCCTGCTTCTGAACCTCTTTCCTTTTCCTTGCTCTATGGTATTCCATTGTGTGTCTCTTCCTTCACTGGGCCTGAGATCTTCCAGGTTCATTCACACTGCAGCCTGCATCTGAGCCTCATTCGTTTTGGCTGGCCATATAGTATTCCATTGTGTGTCTCTTCTCCCACCGAGCCTGATGTCTTCAAGGTTCACCCATGCCGCAGCCTGCATCTGACCCTCATTCCTTTTCCTGGCTGTATAGTATTCCATTGTGTGTCTCTTCTCTTACTGGGCCTGATGTCTTCCAGGTTCACTCACACTGCAGCCTGTGTCTGACCCTCATTCCTTTTCCTGGCTCTTTAGTATTCCATTGTGTGTCTCTTCTCTCACTAGGCCTGAGGTCTTGAAGGTTCATCCACGCTGCAGCCTGCATCCGACCCTCATTCCCTTTCCTGGCTCTGTAGTATTCCATTGAGTGTCTCTTCTCTTACAGGGCCTGATGTCTTCAAGTTTCATTCACACTGCATCCTGTGTCTGACCCTCATTCCTTTTACTGGCTTCATAGTCTTCCATTGTGTGTCTCATCTCTCACTGGGCCTAATGTCTTCGGTGTTCACCCATGCCGCAGCCTGCTTCTGAACCTCTTTCCTTTTCCTTGCTCTATGGTATTCCATTGTGTGTCTCTTCCTTCACTGGGCCTGAGATCTTCCAGGTTCATTCACACTGCAGCCTGCATCTGAACCTCATTCGTTTTTGCTGGCCATATAGTATTCCATTGTGTGTCTCTTCTCCCACCGGGCCTGATGTCTTCAAGGTTCACCCATGCCGCACCCTGCATCTGACCCTCATTCCTTTTCCTGGCAGTATAGTATTCCATTGTGTGTCTCTTTTCTCACTGGGCCTTTTGTCTTCAAGGTTCACCCATGCCGCAGCCTGCTTCTGAACCTCATTCTTTTTCCTGGCTGTGTAGTATTCCATTGCATGTCTCTTCTCTCACTGGGCCTGATGTATTCAAATTTCCTTCACTGTGCAGCCTGCAACTGATCCTCTTTCCTTTTCCTGGCTCTATAGTATTCCATTTTGTGTCTCTTCTCTCACTGGGTCTGATGTCTTCAAGGTTCATTAACACTGCAGCCTGTGTCTGACCGTCATTCTTTTTACTGGCTGTATAGCATTCCATTGTGTGTGTCTTCTCTTACTGGGCATGATGTCTTCCAGGTTCACTAACACTGCAGCCTGTGTCTGACCCTCATTTCTTTTCCTGGCTGTGTAGTCTTCCATTGTGTGTCTCTTCTCTCACTAGGCCTGAGGTCTTGAATGTTCATCCACGCTGCATCTTGCCTCTGACCGTCATTCCGTTTCCTGGCTGTGTTGTATTCCATTGTGTGTCTCTTCTCTCACTAGGCCTGATGTGTTCAACGTTCATTCACACTGCAGCCTGCATCTGACATTCATTTCTTTTCCTGGCCATATAGTATTCCATTGTGTGTCTCTTCTCTTACTGGGCCTGATGTCTTCCAGGTTCATTCACACTGCAGCCTGCATCTGACCCTCATTCCTTTTCCTGGCTGTATAGTATTCCACTGTGTGTCTCTTTTCTCACTGTGCCTGAGATCTTCCTGTTTGATTCACACTGCAGCCTGCATCTGACCCTCATTCCTTTTCCTGGCTGTATAGTTTTCCACTTTGTGTCTCTACTCTCACTGTGCCTGAGATCTTCCTGTTTCATTCACACTGCAGCCTGCATCTGACCCTCATTCCTTTTCCTGGCTATATGGTATTTCGTTGTGTGTCTCTTCTCCCACTGTGCATGATGTCTTCAATTTTCACACATGCCGCAGCCTGCGTCTGACCCTCATTCCTTTTCCTGGCTGTTTAGTATACCATTGTGTGTCTCTTCTCTCACTAGGCCTGAGGTCTTGAAGGTTCATCCACGCTGCAGCCTGCATCTGACCCTCATTCCCTTTCCTGGCTCTGTAGTATTCCATTGAGTGTCTCTTCTCTTACAGGGCCTGATGTCCTCAAGTTTCATTCACACTGCATCCTGCATCTGACCCTCATTCCTTTTCCTGGCTGTATAGTATTCCACTTTGTGTCTCTTCTCTCACTGTGCCTAAGATCTTCCTGTTTCATTCACACTGCAGCCTGCATCTGACCCTCCTTCCTTTTCCTGGCTGTATACTATTCCATAGTGTGTCTCTTGTCTCACTGGGCCTGATGCCTTCAAGCTTCATCCACACTGCAGCCTGAGTCTGACCCTCATTCCTTTTCCTGGCTATATGGTATTTCGTTGTGTGTCTCTTCTCCCACTGTGCGTGATGTCTTCACATTTCACCCATGCTGCAGCCTGCGTCTGACCCTCATTCATTTTCCTGACTGTATAGTATTCCATTGACTGTTTATTCTCTTACTGGGCCTGATGACTTCAAGTTTCATTCACACTGTAACGTGCGTCTGACCCTCATGCCTTTTCCTGTGTGTATAGTATTCCATTGTGTGTCTCTTCTCTTACTGGGCCTGATGTCTTCCAGGTTCATTCACACTGCAGCCTGCATCTGACCCTCATTCCTTTTCCTGGATGTATAGTATTCCATTGTGTGTCTCTTCTCCCACTGGGCCTGATGTCTTCAATGTTCACCCATGCCGCAGCCTGCGTCTGACCCTAATTCCTTTTCCTGGATGTATAGTATTCCATTTTGTGTCTCTTCTACCACTGGGCCTGATGTCTTCAAGGTTCACCCATGCCGCAGCCTGCGTCTGACCTTCATTCCTTTTCCTGGCTTTATGGTATTCCATTGTTTGTCTCTTCTCCCACTGGGCCTGATGTCTTCAAAGTTCACCCATGCCGCATCCTGCGTCTCACCCTCATTCCTTTTCCTGGCTGTATAGTATTCCAGTCTGTGTCTCTTCTCTCACTGGGCCTGAGATCTTCCTGGTTCATTCACACTGCAGCCTGCATCTGACCCTGATTCCTTTTCTTGGCTGTGTAGTATTCCATTGTGTGCCTCTTCTCTCACTGGGCCTGATGTCTTCATGGTTCATTCACACTGCAGCCTGCATCTGACCCTCATTCCTTTTCCTGGCTGTATAGTATTCCACTGTGCGTCTCTTCTCTCCCTGGGCCTGAGATTTTCCATGTTCATTCACACTGCAGCATGAATCTGACCCTCATTCCTTTTCCTGGCTGTATAGTACTCAATTGTGTGTCTCTTCTCCCACTTGGCCCGATGTATTCAAGGTTTACCCATGCCGCAGCCGGCGTCTGACCCTCCTTCCTATTCCTGGCTGTATGGTATTCCATTGTGTGTCTCTTCCTTCACTAGGCGTGAGATCTTCCAATTTCATTCACACTGCATCCTGCATCTGACCCTCATTCGTTTTAGCTCTCCATATAGTATTCCATTGTGTGTCTCTTCTCCCACCGGGCCTGATGTTTTCAAGGTTCACCCATGCCGCAGCCTTCATCTGACCCTCATTCCTTTTCCTGGCTGTATAGTATTCCACTGTGTGTCTCTTCTCTTTCTGGTCCTGATGTCTTCCAGGTTCACTCACATTGGAGCCTGTGTCTGACACTCATTCCTTTTCCTTGCTGTGTAGTATTGCATTGTTTGTCTCTTCTCTCACTAGGCCTGAGGTCTTGAATGTTCATCCACGCTGCAGCCTGCATCTGACCCTCATTCCCTTTCCTGGCTCTGTAGTATTCCATTGAGTGTCTCTTCTCTTACATGGCCTGATGTCTTCAATTTTCATTCACACTGCATCCTGCGTCTGACCCTCATTCCTTTTCCTGGCTGTATAGTATTCAATTGTGTGACTCTTCTCTCAATAGGCCTAATGTCTTCAATGTTCACCCATGCCGCAGCCTGCTTCTGAACCTCTTTCCTTTTCCTTGCTCTATGGTATTCCATTGTGTGTCTTCCTTCACTGGGCCTGAGATCTTCCAGGTTCATCCACACTGCACCCTGAATCTGAGCCTCATTCGTTTTTGCTGGCCATATAGTATTCCATTGTGTGTCTCTTCTCCCACCGGGCCTGATGTCTTCAAGGTTCACCCATGCTGCAGCCTGCATCAGACCCTCATTCCTTTTCCTGGCTTTATAGTATTCCATTGTGTGTCTCTTTTCTCACTGGACCTTTTGTCTTCAAGGTTCACCCATGCCCCAGCCTGCTTCTGAACCTCATTCTTTTTCCTGGCTGTGTAGTATTCCATTGCGTGTCTCTTCTCTCACTGGGCCTCATGTATTCAAATTTCCTTCACTCTGCAGCCTGCATCTGATCCTCTTTCCTTTTCCTGGCTCTATAGTATTCCATTTTGTGTCTCTTCTCTCACTGGGTCTGATGTCTTCAAGGTTCATTAACAATGCAGCCTGTGTCTGACCGTCATTCTTTTTACTGGCTGTATAGCATTCCATTGTGTGTGTCTTCTCTTACTGGGCATGATGTCTTCCAGGTTCACTAACACTGCAGCCTGTGTCTGACCCTCATTTCTTTTCCTGGCTGTGTAGTATTCCATTGTGTGTCTCTTCTCTCACTAGGCCTGAGGTCTTGAATGTTCGTCCACGCTGCATCCTGCCTCTGACCCTCATTCCTTTTCCTGGCTGTGTAGTATTCCATTGTGTGTCTCTTCTCACACTGGGCCTGATGTGTTCAACGTTCATTCACACTGCAGCCTGCATCTGACATTCATTTCTTTTCCTGGCCATATAGTATTCCATTGTGTGTCTCTTCTCTTACTGGGCCTGATGTCTTCCAGGTTCATTCACACTGCAGCCTGCATCTGACCCTCATTCCTTTTCCTGGCTGTATAGTATTCCACTGTGTGTCTCTTTTCTCACTGTGCCTGAGATCTTCCTGTTTGATTCACACTGCAGCCTGCATCTGACCCTCATTCCTTTTCCTGGCTGTATAGTATTCCACTTTGTGTCTCTTCTCTCACTGTGCCTGAGATCTTCCTGTTTCATTCACACTGCAGCCTGCATCTGACCCTTATTCCTTTTCCTGGCTATATGGTATTTCGTTGTGTGTCTCTTCTCCCACTGTGCGTGATGTCTTCACTTTTCACCCATGCCGCAGCCTGCGTCTGAACCTCATTCCTTTTCCTGGCTGTATAGTATTCCATTGAGTGTGTATTCTCTTACTGGGCCTGATGTCTTCAAGTTTCATTCACACTGTAGCCTGCGTCTGACCCTCATTCCTTTTCCTGGCTGTATACTATTCCATAGTGTGTCTCTTGTCTCACTGGGCCTGATGCCTTCAAGGTTCATCCACACTGCAGCCTGAGTCTGACCCTCATTCCTTTTCCTGGCTATATGGTATTTCGTTGTGTGTCTCTTCTCCCACTGTGCGTGATGTCTTCACTTTTCACCCATGCCGCAGCCTGCGTCTGACCCTCATTTCTTTTCCTGGCTGTATAGTATTCCATTGACTGTTTATTCTCTTACTGGGCCTGATGACTTCAAGTTTCATTCACACTGTAGCCTGCCTCTGACCCTCATTCCTTTTCCTGTCTATATAGTATTCCATTGTGTGTCTCTTCTCTTACTGGGCCTGATGTCTTCCAGGTTCATTCGCACTGCAGCCTGCATCTGACCCTCATTCCTTTTTCTGGATGTATAGTATTCCATTGTGTGTCTCTTCTCCCACTGGGCCTGATGTCTTCAAAGTTCACCCATGCCGCAGCCTGTGTCTGACCCTCATTCATTTTCCTGGATGTATAGTATTCCATTGTGTGTCTCTTCTACCACTGGGCCTGATGTCTTCAAGGTTCACCCATGCCGCAGCCCTCGTCTGACCTTCATTCCTTTTCCTGGCTTTATGGTATTCCATTGTTTGTCTCTTCTCCCACTTGGCCTGATGACTTCAAAGTGCACCCATGCCGCACCCTGCGTCTGACCCTCATTCCTTTTCCTGGCTGTATGGTATTCCATTGTGTGTCTCTGCCTTCACTGGGCGTGAGATCTTCCAGGTTCATTCACACTGCAGCCTGCATCTGACCCTCATTCGTTTTAACTGGCCATATAGTATTCCATTGTGTGTCTCTTCTCCCACCGGGCCTGATGTTTTCAAGGTTCACCCATGCCGCAGCCTGCTTCTGACCCTCATTCTTTTTCCTGGCTGTGTAGTATTCCATTGCGTGTCTCTTCTCTCACTGGGCCTCATGTATTCAAATTTCCTTCACTCTGCAGCCTGCATCTGATCCTCTTTCCTTTTCCTAGCTCTATAGTATTCCATTTTGTGTCTCTTCTCTCACTGGGTCTGATGTCTTCAAGGTTCATTAACACTGCAGCCTGTGTCTGACCGTCATTCTTTTTACTGGCTGTATTGCATTCCTTTGTGTGTGTCTTCTCTTACTGGGCATGATGTCTTCCAGGTTCACTAACACTGCAGCCTGTGTCTAACCCTCATTTCTTCTCCTGGCTGTGTAGTATTCCATTGTGTGTCTCTTCTCTCACTAGGCCTGAGGTCTTGAATGTTCGTCCACGCTGCATCCTGCCTCTGACCCTCATTCCTTTTCCTGGCCTTGTAGTATTCCTTTGTGTGTCTCTTCTCTCACTGGGCCTGATGTGTTCAACGTTCATTCACACTGCAGCCTGCATCTGACATTCATTTCTTTTCCTGGCCATATAGTATTCCATTGTGTGTCTCTTCTCTTACTGGGCCTGATGTCTTCCAGGTTCATTCACACTGCAGCCTGCCTCTGACCCTCATTCCTTTTCCTGGCTGTATAGTATTCCACTGTGTGTCTCTTTTCTCACTGTGCCTGAGATCTTCCTGTTTCATTCACACTGCAGCCTGCATCTGACCCTCATTCCTTTTCCTGGCTGTATAGTATTCCACTTTGTGTCTCTTCTCTCACTGTGCCTGAGATCTTCCTGTTTCATTCACACTGCAGCCTGCATCTGACCCTCATTCCTTTTCCTGGCTATATGGTATTCCATAGAGTGTGTATTCTCTTACTGGGCCTGATGTCTTCAAGTTTCATTCTCACTGAAGCCTGCGTCTGACCCTCATTCCTTTTCCTGGCTGTATACTATTCCATAGTGTGTCTCTTGTCTCACTGGGCCTGATGCCTTCAAGCTTCATCCACACTGCAGCCTGAGTCTGACCCTCATTCCTTTTCCTGGCTATATGGTATTTCGTTGTGTGTCTCTTCTCCCACTGTACGTGATGTCTTCACTTTTCACCCATGCCGCAGCCTGCGTCTGACCCTCATTCCTTTTCCTGACTGTATAGTATTCCATTGACTGTTTATTCTCTTACTGGGCCTGATGACTTCAAGTTTCATTCACACTGTAACGTGCGTCTGACCCTCATTCCTTTTCCTGTGTGTATAGTATTCCATTGTGTGTCTCTTCTCTTACTGGGCCTGATGTCTTCCAGGTTCATTCACACTGCAGCCTGCATCTGACCCTCATTCCTTTTCCTGGATGTATAGTATTCCATTGTGTGTCTCTTCTCCCACTGGGCCTGATGTCTTCAATGTTCACCCATGCCGCAGCCTGCGTCTGACCCTCATTCCTTTTCCTGGAGGTATAGTATTCCATTGTGTGTCTCTTCTACCACTGTGCCTGATGTCTTCAAGGTTCACCCATGCCGCAGCCTGCGTCTGACCTTCATTCCTTTTCCTGGCTTTATGGTATTCCATTGTTTGTCTCTTCTCCCACTGGGCCTGATGTCTTCAAAGTTCACCCATGCCGCATCCTGCGTCTCACCCTCATTCCTTTTCCTGGCTGTATAGTATTCCTTTTCTTGGCTGTGTAGTATTTCTTGGCTGTGATTCCTTTTCTTGGCTTTGTAGTATTCCATTGTGTGCCTCTTCTCTCACTGGGCCTGATGTCTTCATGGTTCATTCACACTGCAGCCTGCATCTGACCCTCATTCCTTTTCCTGGCTGTATAGTATTCCAGTGTGCGTCTCTTCTCTCCCTGGGCCTGAGATTTTCCATGTTCATTCACACTGCAGCATGAATCTGACCCTCATTCCTTTTCCTGGCTGTATAGTATTCAATTGTGTGTCTCTTCTCCCACTTGGCCCGATGTATTCAAGGTTTACCCATGCCACAGCCGGCGTCTGACCCTCCTTCATTTTCCTGGCTGTATGGTATTCCATTGTGTGTCTCTTCCTTCACTGGGCGTGAGATCTTCCAGTTTCATTCACACTGCATCCTGCATCTGACCCTCATTCGTTTTAGCTGGCCATATAGTATTCCATTTTGTGTCTCTTCTCCCACCGGGCCTGATGTTTTCAAGGTTCACCCATGCCGCAGCCTTCATCTGACCCTCATTCGTTTTCCTGGCTGTATAGTATTCCACTGTGTGTCTCTCCTCTTTCCGGTCCTGATGTCTTCCACGTTCACTCACATTGGAGCCTGTGTCTGACCCTCATTCCTTTTCCTTGCTGTGTAGTATTGCATTGTTTGTCTCTTCTCTCACTAGGCCTGAGGTCTTGAATGTTCATCCACGCTGCAGCCTGCATCTGACCCTCATTCCTTTTCCCGGCTCTGTAGTATTCCATTGAGTGTCTCTTCTCTTACATGGCCTGATGTCTTCAAGTTTCATTCACACTGCATCCTGCGTGTGACCCTCATTCCTTTTCCTGGCTGTATAGTATTCCACTGTGTGACTCTTCTCTCAATAGGCCTAATGTCTTCAATGTTCACCCATGCCGCAGCCTGCTTCTGAACCTCTTTCCTTTTCCTTGCTCTATGGTATTCCACTGTGTGTTTTCCTTCACTGGGCCTGAGATCTTCCAGGTTCATCCACACTGCAGCCTGAATCTGAGCCTCATTCGTTTTTGCTGGCCATATAGTATTCCATTGTGTGTCTCTTCTCCCACCGGGCCTGATGTCTTCAAGGTTCACCCATGCTGCAGCCTGCATCAGACCCTCATTCCTTTTCCTGGCTGTATAGTATTCCATTGTGTGTCTCTTTTCTCACTGGGTCTTTTGTCTTCAAGGTTCACCCATGCCGCAGCCTGCTTCTGACCCTCATTCCTTTTGCTGGCTGTGTAGTATTCCATTGCGTGTCTCTTCTCTCACTGGGCCTGATGTATTCAAATTTCCTTCACTCTGCAGCCTGCATCTGATCCTCTTTCCTTTTCATGGCTGTATAGTATTCCATTTTGTGTCTCTTCTCTCACTGTGTCTGATGACTTCAAGGTTCATTAACACTGCAGCTTGTGTCTGACCGTCATTCTTTTTACTGGCTGTATAGCATTCCGTTGTGTGTGTCTTCTCTTACTGGGCCTTATGTCTTCTAGGTTAACTAACACTGAAGCCTACATCTGATATTCATTTCTTTTCCTGGCCGTATAGTATTCCATTGTGTGTCTCTTCTCTTACTGGGCCTGATGTCTTCCAGGTTCATTCACACTGCAGCCTGCATCTGACCCTAATTCCTTTTCCTGGCTGTATAGTATTCCACTGTGTGTCTCTTTTCTCACTGTGCGTGAGATCTTCCTGCCTCATTCACACTGCAGCCTGCATCTGACCCTCATTCCTTTTCCTGGCTGTATAGTATTCCACTTTGTGACTCTTCTCTCACTGTGCCTGAGATCTTCCTGTTTCATTCACACTGCAGCCTGCATCGGACCCTCATTCCTTTTCCTGGCTATATGGTATTTCGTTGTGTGTCTCTTCTCCAACTGTGCGTGATGTCTTCACTTTTCACCCATGCCGCAGCCTGCATCTGACCCTCATTCCTTTTCCTGGCTGTATAGTATTCCATAGTGTGTCTCTTGTCTCACTGGGCCTGATGCCTTCAAAGTTCATCCACACTGCAGCCTGTGTCTGACCCTCATTCCTTTTCCTGGTTATATGGTATTTCTTTGTGTGTCTCTTCTCCCACTGTGCGTGATGTCTTCACTTTTCACCCATGCCGCAGCCTGCATCTGACCTTCATTCCTTTTCCTGGCTGTACAGTATTCCATTGACTGTTTATTCTCTTATTGGGCCTGATGTCTTCAAGTTTCATTCACACTGTACCCTGCGTCTGACCCTCATTCCTTTTCTGTCTGTATAGTATTCCATTGTGTGTCTCTTCTCTTACTGGGCCTGATGTCTTCCAGGTTCACTCACACTGCAGCCTGTGTCTGACCCTCATTCCTTTTCCTGACTTTTTAGTATTCCATTGTGTGTCTCTTTCCTCACTAAGCCTGAGGTCTTGAAGGTTCATCCACGCTGCAGCCTGCATCTGACCCTCATTCCCTTTCCTGGCTCTGTAGTGTTCCATTGAGTGTCTCTTCTCTTACAGGGACTGATGTCTTCAAGTTTCATTCACACTGCATCCTGCGTCTGACACTCATTCCTTTTCCTGGCTGTATAGTATTCCATTGTGTGTCTCTTCTCTCACTGGGACTAATGTCTTCAATGTTCACCCATGCCGCAGCCTGCTTCTGAACCTCTTTCCTTTTCCTTGCTCTATGGTATTCCATTGTGTGTCTCTTCCTTCACTGGGCCTGAGATCTTCCAGGTTCATTCACACTGCAGCCTGCATCTGAGCCTCATTCGTTTTTGCTGGCCATATAGTATTCCATTGTGTGTCTCTTCTCCCACCGGGCCTGATGTCTTCAAGGTTCACCCATGCCGCAGCCTGCATCTGACCCTCATTCCTTTTCCTGGCTGTATAGTATTCCATTGTGTGTCTCTTTTCTCACTGTGCCTTTTGTCTTCAAGGTTCACCCATGCCGCAGCCTGCTTCTGACCCTCATTCTTTTTCCTGGCTGTGTAGTATTCCATTGCGTGTCTCTTCTCTCACTGGGCCTCATGTATTCAAATTTCCTTCACTCTGCAGCATGCATCTGATCCTCTTTCCTTTTCCTTGCTCTATAGTATTCCATTTTGTGTCTCTTCTCTCACTGGGTCTGATGTCTTCAAGGTTCATTAACACTGCAGCCTGTGTCTGACCGTCATTCTTTTTACTGGCTGTATAGCATTCCATTGTGTGTGTCTTCTCTTACTGGGCATGATGTCTTCCAGGTTCACTAACACTGCAGCCTGTGTCTGACCCTCATTTCTTCTCCTGGCTGTGTAGTATTCCATTGTGTGTCTCTTCTGTCACAAGGCCTGAGGTCTTGAATGTTCGTCCACGCTGCATCCTGCCTCTGACCCTCATTCCTTTTCCTGGCTGTGTAGTATTCCATTGTGTGTCTCTTCTCTCACTGGGCCTGATGTGTTCAACGTTCATTCACACTGCAGCCTGCATCTGACATTCATTTCTTTTCCTGGCCATATAGTATTCCATTGTGTGTCTGTTCTCTTACTGGGCCTGATGTCTTCCAGGTTCATTCACACTGCAGCCTGCATCTGACCGTCATTCCTTTTCCTGGCTGTATAGTATTCCACTGTGTGTCTCTTTTCTCACTGTGCCTGAGATCATACTGTTTCATTCACACTGCAGCCTGCATCTGACCCTCATTCCTTTTCCTGGCTGTATAGTATTCCACTTTGTGTCTCTTCTCTCACTGTGCCTGAGATCTTCCTGTTTCATTCACACTGCATCCTGCATCTGACCCTCATTCCTTTTCCTGTCTATATGGTATTCCATTGAGTGTGTATTCTCTTACTGGGCCTGATGTCTTCAAGTTTCATTCACACTGTAGCCTGCGTCTGACCCTCATTCCTTTTCCTGGCTGTATACTATTCCATAGTGTGTCTCTTGTCTCACTGGGCCTGATGCCTTCAAGGTTCATCCACACTGCAGCCTGAGTCTGACACTCATTCCTTTCCCAGGCTGTATAGTATTCCACTGTGTGTCTCTTCTCCCACTGGGCCTGATATCTTCACCGTTCACCCATGCCGCAGCCTGGGTGTAACCCTCATTCCTTTTCCTGGCTGTATAGTATTGCATTGTGTGTCTCTTCTACCACTGGGCCTGATGTCTTCAAGTTTCATTCACACAACAGCCTGCGTCTGACCCTCATTCCTTTTCCTGCGTGTATAGTATTCCATTCTGTGTCTCTTCTCTCACTGGGTCTGATATCTTCAATGTTCACCCATGCCGCAGCCTGCTTCTGACCCTCATTCCTTTTCCTGGCTGTATGGTATTCCATTGTGTGTCTCTTCCTTCACTGGGCCTGAAATCTTCCAGGTTCATTCACACTGCAGCCTACATCTGACCCTCATTCGTTTTTGCTGGCCATATAGTATTCCACTCTGTGTCTCCTCTCCCACCGGGCCTGATGTCTTCAAAGTTCACCCATGCCGCAGCCTATATCTGACCCACATTCCTTTTCCTGGCTGTATAGTATTCCATTGTTTGTCTTTTCTCTCACTGGACCTGGTGTCTTCAAGGTTCATCCACACTGCAGCCTGTGTCTGACCCTCGTTCCTTTTCCTGGCTGTATAGTATTCCAATGTTTGTCTCTTCTCCCACTGGGCCTGATTTCTTCAAGGTTCACACATGCCGCATCCTGCGTCTGACCCTCATTCCTTTTCCTGGTTCTATGGTATTCCATTGTGTGTCTCTTCTCCCACTGGGCCTGATGTCTTCAAGGATAACCCATGCCGCAGGCTGCGTCTGACCCTCATTCTTTTCCTGGCTGTATAATATTCCATTGTGTGTCTCTTCTCCCACTGGGCCTGATGTCTTCAAGGTTCACCCATGCCGCAGCCTGCGTCTGAACCTCATTCATTTTCCTGGTTATATGGTATTCCATTGTGTGTCTCTTCTCCCACTGGGCCTGATGTCTTCCCGGTTCACCCATGCCGCAACCTGTGTCTCACCCTCATTCCTTTTCCTGGCTGTATAGTATTCCATTGAGTGTGTCTTCCCTTACTGGGCCTGATGTCTTCAAGGTTCATTCACACTGCAGCCTGCGTCTGACACTCATTCCTTTTCCTGCCTGTAGAGTATTATATTGTGTGTCTCTTCTCTCACTAGGCCTGAGGTCTTGAATGTTCGTCCACGCTGCATCCTCCCTCTGACCCTCATTCCTTTTCCTGGCTGTGTAGTATTCCATTGTGTGTCTCTTCTCACACTGGGCCTGATGTGTTAAACGTTCATTCACACTGCAGCCTGCATCTGACATTCATTTCTTTTCCTGGCCGTATAGTATTCCATTGTGTTTCTCTTCTCTTACTGGGCCTGATGTCTTCCAGGTTCATTCACACTGCAGCCTGCATCTGACCCTCATTCCTTTTCCTGGCTATATGGTATTTCGTTGTGTGTCTCTTCTCCCACTGTGCGTGATGTCTTCACTTTTCACCCATGCCGCAGCCTGCGTCTGAACCTCATTCCTTTTCCTGGCTGTATAGTATTCCATTGAGTGTGTATTCTCTTACTGGGCCTGATGTCTTCAAGTTTCATTCACACTGTAGCCTGCGTCTGACCCTCATTCCTTTTCCTGGCTGTATAGTATTCCATAGTGTGTCTCTTGTCTCACTGGGCCTGATGCCTTCAAGGTTCATCCACACTGCAGCCTGTGTCTGACCCTCATTCCTTTTCCTGGCTATATGGTATTTCGTTGTGTGTCTCTTCTCCCACTGCGCGTGATGTCTTCACTTTTCACCCATGCCGCAGCCTGCGTCTGACCCTCATTCCTTTTCCTGGCGGTAGAGTATTCCATTGACTGTTTATTCTCTTACTGGGCCTGATGACTTCAAGTTTCATTCACACTGTAGCCTGCGTCTGACCCTCATTCCTTTTCCTGTCTGTATAGTATTCCATTGTGTGTCTCTTCTCTTACTGGGCCTGATGTCTTCCTGGTTCATTCACACTGCAGCCTGCATCTGAACCTCATTCCTTTTCCTGGATGTATAGTATTCCATTGTGTGTCTCTTCTCCCACTGGGCCTGATGTCTTCAAAGTTCACCCATGCCGCAGCCTGAGTCTGACCCTCATTCCTTTTCCTGGATATATAGTATTCCATTGTGTGTCTCTTCTACCACTGGGCCTGATGTCTTCAAAGTTCACCCATGCCGCAGCCTGCGTCTGACCTTCATTCCTTTTCCTGGCTTTATGGTATTCCATTGAGTGTGTATTCTCTTACTGGGCCTGATGTCTTCAAGTTTCATTCACACTGTAGCCTGCGTCTGACCCTCATTCCTTTTCCTGGCTGTATAGAATTCCATAGTGTGTCTCTTGTCTCACTGGGCCTGATGCCTTCAAGGTTCATCCACACTGCAGCCTGTGTCTGACCCTCATTACTTTTCCTGGTTATATGGTATTTCGTTGTGTGTCTCTTCTCCCACTGTGCGTGATGTCTTCACTTTTCACCCATGCCGCAGCCTGCATCTGACCCTCATTCCTTTTCCTGGCTGTATAGTATTCCATGGACTGTTTATTCTCTTACTGGGCCTGATGTCTTCAAGTTTCATTCACACTGTACCCTGCGTCTGACCCTCATTCCTTTTCTGTCTGTATAGTATTCCATTGTGTGTCTCTTCTCTTACTGGGCCTGATGTCTTCCAGGTTCACTCACACTGCAGCCTGTGTCTGACCCTCATTCCTTTTCCTGGCTGTTTAGTATTCCATTGTGTGTCTCTTCCCTCACTAAGCCTGAGGTCTTGAAGGTTCATCCACGCTGCAGCCTGCATCTGACCCTCATTCCCTTTCCTGGCTCTGTAGTGTTCCATTGAGTGTCTCTTCTCTTACAGGGCCTGATGTCTTCAAGTTTCATTCACACTGCATCCTGCGTCTGACCCTCATTCCTTTTCCTGGCTGTATAGAATTCCATTGTGTGTCTCTTCTCTCACTGGGACTAATGTCTTCAATGTTCACCCATGCCGCAGCCTGCTTCTGAACCTCTTTCCTTTTCCTTGCTCTATGGTATTCCATTGTGTGTCTCTTCCTTCACTGGGCCTGAGATCTTCCAGGTTCATTCACACTGCAGCCTGCATCTGAGCCTCATTCGTTTTGGCTGGCCATATAGTATTCCATTGTGTGTCTCTTCTCCCACCGAGCCTGATGTCTTCAAGGTTCACCCATGCCGCACCCTGCATCTGACCCTCATTCCTTTTCCTGGCTGTATAGTATTCCATTGTGTGTCTCTTTTCTCACTGGGCCTTTTGTCTTCAAGGTTCACCCATGCCGCAGCCTGCTTCTGACCCTCATTCTTTTTCCTCGCTGTGTAGTATTCCATTGCGTGTCTCTTCTCTCACTGGGCCTGATGTATTCAAATTTCCTTCACTCTGCAGCCTTTTTACTTTTTACTGGCTGTATAGCATTCCATTGTGTGTGTCTTCTCTTACTGGGCATGATGTCTTCCAGATTCACTAACACTGCAGCCTGTGTCTGACCCTCATTCCTTTTCCTGTCTGTATAGTATTCCATTGTGTGTCTCTTCTCTTACTGGGCCTGATGTCTTCCTGGTTCATTCACACTGCAGCCTGCATCTGAACCTCATTCCTTTTCCTGGATGTATAGTATTCCATTGTGTGTCTCTTCTCCCACTGGGCCTGATGTCTTCAAAGTTCACCCATGCCGCAGCCTGAGTCTGACCCTCATTCCTTTTCCTGGATATATAGTATTCCATTGTGTGTCTCTTCTACCACTGGGCCTGATGTCTTCAAAGTTCACCCATGCCGCAGCCTGCGTCTGACCTTCATTCCTTTTCCTGGCTTTATGGCATTCCATTGTTTGTCTCTTCTCCCACTGGGCCTGATGTCTTCAAAGTTCACCCATGCCGCAGCCTGCGTCTGACCATCATTGCTTTTCCTGGCTGTATAGTATTCCTCTCTGTGTCTCTTCTCTCACTGGGCCTGAGACCTTCCAGGTTCATTCACACTGCAGCCTGCATCTGACCCTGATTCCTTTTCTTGGCTGTGCAGTATTCCATTGTGTGCCTCTTCTCTCATTGGGCCTGATGTCTTCAAGGTTCATTCACACTGCAGCCTGCATCTGACCCTCATTCCTTTTCCTGGCTGTATGGTATTCCACTCTGCGTCTCTTCTCTCACTGGGCCTGATGTCTTCAAAGTTCACCTATGCCGCAGCCTGCGTCTGACCCTGATTCCTTTTCCTGGCTGTATAGTATTCCATTGTGTGTCTCTTCTCTCGCTGGGCCTGATGTCTTCATGGTTCACCCATGCCGCAGCCTGCGTCCAACCCTCATTCCTCTTCCTGACTGCGTAGTATTCCATTGTGTGTCTCTTCTCTCACTGGGCCTGATGAATTCAAGGTTCATTCACGCTGCAGCCTGCATCTGACCCTCATTCCTTATCCTGGCTGTATATTGTTCCATTTTGTGTCTCTTCTCTCTCTGGGCCGGATGTCTTCAAGGTTCATTCACACTGTAGCTTGGGTCTGACCCTCATTCTCTTACCTGGCTGTATAGTATTCCATTGTGTGTTTCTTCTCTTACTGGGCCTGGTGTCTTCCAGGTTCACTCACGCTGCAGCCTGTGTCTGACCCTCATTCCTTTTATTGGCTGGGTAGTATTCCATTGTGTGTCTCTTCTCTCACTAGGCATGAGGTCTTGAAATTTCATCCATGCGGCAGCCTGCATCTGACCCTCATTCCTTTTCCTGGCTGTATAGAAATCCATTGTGTGTCTCTTCTCGCAATGGGCCTGATGTCTTCAACGTTCATTCCCACTGCAGTCTGTATCTGACTCTCATTCCTTTTCCTGGCCATAGAGTATTCCATTCTGTGTCTCTTCTCTCACTGGGACTGATGTCTTCCAGGTTCATTCACACTGCATCCTGCATCTGACACTCATTCCTTTACCTGGCTGTATGGTATTACACTGAGTGTCTCTTCTCTCACTGGGCCTGAGATCTTCCAGGTTCATTCACACTGCAGCCTGCATCTGACCCTCATTCCTTTTCCTGGCTGTATAGTATTCCACTGTGTGTTTCTTCTCCCACTGGGCCTGATATCTTCACCGTTCACCCATGCTGCAGCCTGGGTGTAACCCTCATTCCTTTTCCTGGCTGTATAGTATTCCATTGTGTGTCTCTTCTACCACTGGGCCTGATGTCTTCCAGGTTCATTCACACAGCAGCCTGCGTCTGACCCTCATTCCTTTTCCTCCCTGTATAGTATTCCATTCTGTGTCTCTTCTCTCACTGGGCCTCATGTCTTCCAGGTTCATTCACACTGCAGCCTGCGTCTGACACTCATTCCTTTTCCAGGCTGTATAGTATTCCACTGTGTGTCTCTTCTCCCACTGGGCCTGATATCTTCACCGTTCAACCATGCCGCAGCCTGGGTGTAACCCTCATTCCTTTTCCTGGCTGTATAGTATTGCATTGTGTGTCTCTTCTACCACTGGGCCTGATGTCTTCAAGTTTCATTCACACAACAGCCTGCGTCTGACCCTCATTCCTTTTCCTGCGTGTATAGTATTCCATTCTGTGTCTCTTCTCTCACTGGGCCTGATGTCTTCAATGTTCACCCATGCCGCAGCCTGCTTCTGACCCTCATTCCTTTTCCTGGCTGTATGGTATTCCATTGTGTGTCTCTTCCTTCACTGGGCCTGAGATCTTCCAGGTTCATTCACAGTGCAGCCTGCATCTGACGCTCGTTCGTTTTAGCTGGCCATATAGTATTCCATTGTGTGTCTCTTCTCCCACCGGGCCTGATGTGTTCAAGGTTCACCCATGCCGCAGCCTGCATCAGACCCTCATTACTTTTCCTGGCTGTATAGTATTCCATTGTGTGTCTCTTCTCCCACTGTGCCTGATGGCTTCAACGTTCACCCATGCCGCAGCCTTATTCTGACCCCCATTCCTTTTCCTGGCTGTATGGTATTCCATTGTGTGTCTCTTCCTTCACTGGGCCTGAGATCTTGCAGGTTCATTCACACTGCAGCCTGCATCTGACGCTCGTTCGTTTTAGCTGGCCATATAGTATTCCATTGTCTGTCTCTTCTCCCACCGGGCCTGATGTCTTCAAGGTTAATCCATGCCGCAGCCTGCATCTGACCCTCATTCCTTTTCCTGGATGTATAGTGTTCCACTGTGCGTCTCTTCTCTCACTGGGCCTGAGATTTTACAGGTTCATTCACACAGCATCCTGAATCTGACACTCATTCCTTTTCCTGGCGCTACAGTATTCCATTGTGTGTCTCTCCTCCCATTGGGCCTGATGTCTTCAAATTTCAGCCATGCCGCAGCCTGCGTCTGACCCTCATTCCTTTTCCCGGCTGTATAGTATTCCATTGTGTGTCTCTTCTACCACTGGGCCTGATGCCTTTAAGGTTCACACATGACACAGCCTGCATCTGACCCTCATTCCATTTCCTGGCTGTATGGTATTTCATTGTGTGTCTCTTCTCCCAGTGGGCCTGATGTCTTCACGGGTCACCCATGCCGCAGCCTGGGTCTGTCTCTCATTCCTTTTCCTGGCTTTTTAGTATTCCATTAAGTGTCTGTTCTCTTACTGGGCGTGATGTCTTCAAGTTTCATTCACACTGCAGCTTACATCTGACCCTCATTCCTTTTCCTGGCTGTATAGTATTCCATTGTGTGTCTCTTCTCCCACTGGGCCTGATGTCTTCAAAGTTCACCCATGCCGCAGCCTGCGTCTGACCCTCATTCCTTTTCCTGGATGTATAGTATTCCATTGTGTGTCTCTTCTACCACTGGGCCTGATGTCTTCAAAGTTCACCCATGCCGCAGCCTGCGTCTGACCTTCATTCCTTTTCCTGGCTTTATGCTATTCCATTGTTTGTCTCTTCTCCCACTGGGCCTGATGTCTTCAAAGTTCACCCATGCCGCAGCCTGCGTCTGACGCTCAATCCTTTTCCTGGCTGTATAGTATTCCTCTCTGTGTCTCTTCTCTCACTCTGCCTGAGATCTTTCAGGTTCATTCACACTGCAGCCTGCATCTGACCCGGCTTCCTTTTCTTGGCTGTGTAGTATTCCATTGTGTGCCTCTTCTCTCACTGGGTCTGATGTCTTCAAGGTTCATTCACACTGCAGCCTGCATCTGACCCTCATTCCTTTTCCTGGCTGTATAGTATTCCATTGCGTGTCTCTTTTCTTACTAGGCCTGATGTCTCCTATGTTCACCCATGCCGCAGCCTGCTTCTGACCCTCATTAATTTTCCTGGGTGTATGGTATTCCATTGTGTGTCTCTTCCTTCACTGGGCATGAGATCTTCCAGGTTTATTCACACTGCAGCCTGCATCTGACGGTCGTTCATTTTAGCTGGCCATATAGTATTCCATTGTGTGTCTCTTCTTCCACCGGGCCTGATGTGTTCAAGGTTCACCCATGCCGCAGCCTGCATCAGACCTTCATTCCTTTTCCTGGCTGTATAGTATTCCATTTTGTGTCTCTTCTCCCACTGGGCCTGATGCCTTCAACGTTCACCCATGCCGCAGCATGCGTCTGACCCTCATTCCTTTTCCTGGCTGTATACTATTCCATAGTGTGTCTCTTGTCTCACTGGGCCTGATGCCTTCAAGGTTCATCCACACTGCAGCCTGTGTCTGACCCAAATACTTTTTCCTGGTTATATGGTATTTCGTTGTGGGTCTCTTCTCCCACTGTGCGTGATGTCTTCACTTTTCACCCATGCCGCAGCCTGCGTCTGACCCTCATTCCTTTTCCTGGCTGTATAGTATTCCATTGACTGTTTATTCTCTTACTGGGCCTGATGACTTCAAGTTTCATTCACACTGTAGCCTGCGTCTGACCCTCATTCCTTTTCCTGTCTGTATAGTATTCCATTGTGTGTCTCTTCTCTTACTGGGCCTGATGTCTTCCAGGTTCATTCCCACTGCAGCCTGCATCTGACCCTCATTCCTTTTTCTGGATGTATAGTATTCCATTGTGTGTCTCTTCTCCCACTGGGCCTGATGTCTTCAAAGTTCACCCATGCCGCAGCCTGCGTCTGACCCTCATTCCTTTTCCTGGATGTATAGTATTCCATTGTGTGTCTCTTCTACCACTGGGCCTGATGTCTTCAAGGTTCACCAATGCCGCAGCCTGCGTCTGACCTTCATTCCTTTTCCTGGCTTTATGGTAGTCCATTGTTTGTCTCTTCTCCCACTTGGCCTGATGACTTCAAAGTTCACCCATGCCGCAGCCTTCTTCTGACCCTCATTCCTTTTCCTGGCTGTATGGTATTCCATTGTGTGTCTCTTCCTTCACTGGGCCTGAGATCTTGCAGGTTCATTCACACTGCAGCCTGCATCTGACGCTGGTTCGTTTTAGCTGGCCATATAGTATTCCATTGTCTGTCTCTTCTCCCACCGGGCCTGATGTCTTCAAGGTTAATCCATGCCGCAGCCTGCATCTGACCCTCATTCCTTTTCCTGGATGTATAGTGTTCCACTGTGCGTCTCTTCTCTCACTGGGCCTGAGATTTTCCAGGTTCATTCCCACTGCAGCCTGAATCTGACCCTCATTCCTTTTCCTGGCTCTACAGTATTCCATTGTGTGTCTCTCCTCCCATTGGGCCTGATGTCTTCAAAGGTCACCCATGCCGCAGCCTGCGTCTGACCCTCATTCCTTTTCCCGGCTGTATAGTATTCCATTTTGTGTCTCTTCTACCACTGGGCCTGATGCCTTTAAGGTTCACCCATGAGACAGCCTGCATCTGACCCTCATTCCATTTCCTGGCTATATGGTATTTCATTGTGTGTCTCTTCTCCCAGTGGCCCTGATGTCTTCACGGGTCACCCATGCCGCAGCCTGGGTCTGTCCCTCATTCCCTTTCCCGGCTGTAGAGTATTCCATTAAGTGTCTGTTCTCTTACTGGGCCTGATGTCTTCAAGTTTCATTCACACTGCAGCCTACATCTGACCCTCATTCCTTTTCCTGGCTGTATAGTATTCCATTGCGTGTCTCTTTTCTCACTGGGCCTGATGTCTCCTATGTTCACCCATGCCACAGCCTGCTTCTGACCCTCATTCCTTTTCCTCGCTGTATTGTATTCCATTGTGTGTCTCTTCCTACACTGGGCCTGAGATCTTCCAGGTTCATTCACACTGCAGCCTGCATCTGACGCTCGTTCGTTTTAGCCGGTCATATAGTATTCCATTGTGTGTCTCTTCTCCCACCGGGCCTGATGTGTTCAAGGTTCACCCATGCCGCAGCCTGCAGCAGACCCTCATTCCTTTTCCTGGCTGTATAGTATTCCATTGTGTGTCTCCTCTCCCACTGGGCCTGATGGCTTCAACGTTCACCCATGCCGCAGCATGCGTCTGACCCTCATTCCTTTTCCTAGCTGTATACTATTCCATAGTGTGTCTCTTGTCTCACTGGGCCTGATGCCTTCAAGGTTCATCCACACTGCAGCCTGAGTCTGACCCTCATACTTTTTCCTGGCTATATGGTATTTCGTTGTGGGTCTCTTCTCCCACTGTGCGTGATGTCTTCACTTTTCATCCATGCCGCAGCCTGCGTCTGACCCTCATTCCTTTTCCTGGCTGTATAGTATTCCATTGTGTGTTTCTTCTCTTACTCGGCCTGATGTCTTCCAGGTTCACTCACACTGCAGCCTGTGTCTGACCCTCATTCCTTTTCCTGGCTGTTTAGTATTCCATTGTGTTTCTCTTCTCTCACTGGGCCTGATGTCTTCAATGTTCACCCATGCCGCAGCCTGCTTCTGAACCTCTTTCCTTTTCCTTGCTCTATGGTATTCCATTGTGTGTCTCTTCCTTCACTGGCCTGAGATCTTCCAGGTTCATTCACACTGCAGCCTGCATCTGAGCCTCATTCGTTTTTGCTGGCCATATAGTATTCCATTGTGTGTCTCTTCTCCCACCGAGCCTGATGTCTTCAAGGTTCACCCATGCCGCAGCCTGCATCTGACCCTCATTCCTTTTCCTGGCTGTATAGTATTCCATTGTGTGTCTCTTTTCTCACTGGGCCTTTTGTCTTCAAGGTTCAGCCATGCCGCAGCCTGCTTCTGAACCTCATTCTTTTTCCTGGCTGTGTAGTATTCCATTGCGTGTCTCTTCTCTCACTGGGCCTGATGTATTCAAATTTCCTTCACTCTGCATTCTGCATCTGATCCTCTTTCCTTTTCCTGGCTCTATAGTATTCCATTTTGTGTCTCTTCTCTCACTGGGTCTGATGTCTTCAAGGTTCATTAACACTGCAGCCTGTGTCTGACCGTCATTCTTTTTACTAGCTGTATAGCATTCCATTGTGTGTGTCTTCTCTTACTGGGCCTGATGTCTTCCAGGTTCGCTAACACTGCAGCCTGTGTCTGACCCTCATTTCTGTTCCTGGCTGTGTAGTATTCCATTGTGTGTCTCTTCTCTCACTAGGCCTGAGGTCTTGAATGTTCGTCCACGCTGCATCCTGCCTCTGACCCTCATTCCTTTTCCTGGCTGTGTAGTATTCCATTGTGTGTCTCTTCTCTCACTGGGCCTGATGTGTTCAACGTTCATTCACACTGCAGCCTGCATCTGACATTCATTTCTTTTCCTGGCCATATAGTATTCCATTGTGTGTCTCTTCTCTTACTGGGCGTGATGTCTTCCAGGTTCATTCACACTGCAGCCTGCATCTGACCCTCATTCCTTTTCCTGGCTGTATAGTATTCCACTGTGTGTCTCTTTTCTCACTGTGTCTGAGATCTTCCTGTTTCATTCACACTGCAGCCTGCAGCTGACCCTCATTCCTTTTCCTGGCTGTATAGTATTCCACTTTGTGTCTCTTCTCTCACTGTGCCTGAGATCTTCCTGTTTCATTCACACTGCAGCCTGCGCCCGACCCTCATTCCTTTTCCTGGATGTATAGTATTCAATTGAGTGTGTATTCTCTTACTGGGCCTGATGTCTTCAAGTTTCATTCACACTGTAGCCTGCGTCTGACCCTCATTCCTTTTCCTGGCTGTATAGAATTCCATAGTGTGTCTCTTGTCTCACTGGGCCTGATGCCTTCAAGGTTCATCCACACTGCAGCCTGTGTCTGACCCTCATTACTTTTCCTGGTTATATGGTATTTCGTTGTGTGTCTCTTCTCCCACTGTGCGTGATGTCTTCACTTTTCACCCATGCCGCAGCCTGCATCTGACCCTCATTCCTTTTCCTGGCTGTATAGTATTCCATGGACTGTTTATTCTCTTACTGGGCCTGATGTCTTCAAGTTTCATTCACACTGTACCCTGCGTCTGACCCTCATTCCTTTTCTGTCTGTATAGTATTCCATTGTGTGTCTCTTCTCTTACTGGGCCTGATGTCTTCCAGGTTCACTCACACTGCAGCCTGTGTCTGACCCTCATTCCTTTTCCTGGCTGTTTAGTATTCCATTGTGTGTCTCTTCCCTCACTAAGCCTGAGGTCTTGAAGGTTCATCCACGCTGCAGCCTGCATCTGACCCTCATTCCCTTTCCTGGCTCTGTAGTGTTCCATTGAGTGTCTCTTCTCTTACAGGGCCTGATGTCTTCAAGTTTCATTCACACTGCATCCTGCGTCTGACCCTCATTCCTTTTCCTGGCTGTATGGTATTCCATTGTGTGTCTCTTCCTTCACTGGGCGTGAGATCTTCCAGGTTCATTCACACTGCAGCCTGCATCTGACCCTCATTCGTTTTAACTGGCCATATAGTATTCCATTGTGTGTCTCTTCTCCCACCGGGCCTGATGTTTTCAAGGTTCACCCATGCCGCAGCCTGCATGTGAACCTCATTCCTTTTCCTGGCTGTATAGTATTCCATAGTGTGTCTCTTGTCTCGCTGGGACTGATGCCTTCAAGGTTCATCCACACTGCAGCCTGTGTCTCACCCTCATTCCTTTTCCTGGCTATATGGTATTTCGTTGTGGGTCTCTTCTCCCACTGTGCGTGATGTCTTCACTTTTCACCCATGCCGCAGCCTGCGTCTGACCCTCATTCCTTTTCCTGGCGGTATAGTATTCCATTGACTGTTTATTCTCTTACTGGGCCTGATGACTTCAAGTTTCATTCACACTGTAGCCTGCGTCTGACCCTCATTCCTTTTCCTGTCTATATAGTATTCCATTGTGTGTCTCTTCTCTTACTGGGCCTGATGTCTTCCAGGTTCATTCACACTGCAGCCTGCATCTGAACCTCATTCCTTTTCCTGGATGTATAGTATTCCATTTTGTGTCTCTTCTCCCACTGGGCCTGATGTCTTCAAAGTTCACCCATGCCGCAGCCTGAGTCTGACCCTCATTCCTTTTCCTGGATGTATAGTATTCCATTGTGTGTCTCTTCTACCAGTGGGCCTGATGTCTTCAAGGTTCACACATGCCGCAGCCTGCGTCTGACTTTCATTCCTTTTCCTGGCTTTATGGTATTCCACTGTTTGTCTCTTCTCCCACTGGGCCTGATGTCTTCAAAATTCACCCATGCCGCAGTCTGCGTCTGACCATCATTCCTTTTCCTGGCTGTATAGTATTCCTCTCTGTGTCTCTTCTCTCACTGGGCCTGAGACCTTCCAGGTTCATTCACACTGCAGCCTGCATCTGACCCTGATTCCTTTTCCTGGCTGTGTAGTATTCCATTGTGTGCCTCTTCTATCACTGGGCCTGATGTCTTCAAGGTTCATTCACACTGCAGCCTGCATCTGACCCTCATTCCTTTTCCTGGCTGTATAGTATTCCACTGTGCTTCTCTTCTCTCACTGGGCCTGATGCCTTCAAAGTTCACCTATGCCGCAGCCTGCGTCTGACCGTCATTCCTTTTCCTGGCTGTATAGTACTCCATTGTGTGTCTCTTCTCTCGCTGGGCCTGATGACTTCATGGTTCACCCATGCCGCAGCCTGTGTCTGACCCTCATTCCTCTTCCTGACTGCGTAGTATTCCGTTGTGTGTCTCTTCTCTCACTGGGCCTGATGAATTCAAGGTTCATTCACGCTGCAGCATGCATCTGACCCTCATTCCTTATCCTGGCTGTATATTGTTACATTTTGTGTCTCTTCTCTCACTGGGCCGGATGTCTTCAAGGTTCATTCACACTGTAGCTTGGGTCTGACCCTCATTCTTTTACCTGGCCTTTAGTATTCCATTGTGTGTTTCTTCTCTTACTGGGCCTGGTGTCTTCCAGGTTCACTCACGCTGCAGCCTGTGTCTGACCCTCATTCCTTTTATTGGCTGGGTAGTATTCCATTGTGTGTCTCTTCTCTCACTAGGCATGAGGTCTTGAAGTTTCATCCATGCGGCAGCCTGCATCTGACCCTCATTCCTTTTCCTCCCTGTATAGTATTCCATTCTGTGTCTCTTCTCTCACTGGGCCTCATGTCTTCCAGGTTCATTCACACTGCAGCCTGCGTCTGACACTCATTCCTTTCCCAGGCTGTATAGTATTCCACTGTGTGTCTCTTCTCCCACTGGGCCTGATATCTTCACCGTTCACCCATGCCGCAGCCTGGGTGTAACCCTCATTCCTTTTCCTGGCTGTATAGTATTGCATTGTGTGTCTCTTCTACCACTGGGCCTGATGTCTTCAAGTTTCATTCACACAACAGCCTGCGTCTGACCCTCATTCCTTTTCCTGCGTGTATAGTATTCCATTCTGTGTCTCTTCTCTCACTGGGTCTGATATCTTCAATGTTCACCCATGCCGCAGCCTGCTTCTGACCCTCATTCCTTTTCCTGGCTGTATGGTATTCCATTGTGTGTCTCTTCCTTCACTGGGCCTGAAATCTTCCAGGTTCATTCACACTGCAGCCTACATCTGACCCTCATTCGTTTTTGCTGGCCATATAGTATTCCACTCTGTGTCTCCTCTCCCACCGGGCCTGATGTCTTCAAAGTTCACCCATGCCGCAGCCTATATCTGACCCACATTCCTTTTCCTGGCTGTATAGTATTCCATTGTTTGTCTTTTCTCTCACTGGACCTGGTGTCTTCAAGGTTCATCCACACTGCAGCCTGTGTCTCACCCTCGTTCCTTTTCCTGGCTGTATAGTATTCCAATGTTTGTCTCTTCTCCCACTGGGCCTGATTTCTTCAAGGTTCACACATGCCGCATCCTGCGTCTGACCCTCATTCCTTTTCCTGGTTCTATGGTATTCCATTGTGTGTCTCTTCTCCCACTGGGCCTGATGTCTTCAAGGATAACCCATGCCGCAGGCTGCGTCTGACCCTCATTCCTTTTCCTGGCTGTATAATATTCCATTGTGTGTCTCTTCTCCCACTGGGCCTGATGTCTTCAAGGTTCACCCATGCCGCAGCCTGCGTCTGAACCTCATTCGTTTTCCTGGTTACATGGTATTCCATTGTGTGTCTCTTCTCCCACTGGGCCTGATGTCTTCCCGGTTCACCCATGCCGCAACCTGTGTCTCACCCTCATTCCTTTTCCTGGCTGTATAGTATTCCATTGAGTGTGTCTTCCCTTACTGGGCCTGATGTCTTCAAGGTTCATTCACACTGCAGCCTGCGTCTGACACTCATTCCTTTTCCTGCCTGTAGAGTATTATATTGTGTGTCTCTTCTCTCACTAGGCCTGAGGTCTTGAATGTTCGTCCACGCTGCATCCTCCCTCTGACCCTCATTCCTTTTCCTGGCTGTGTAGTATTCCATTGTGTGTCTCTTCTCACACTGGGCCTGATGTGTTAAACGTTCATTCACACTGCAGCCTGCATCTGACATTCATTTCTTTTCCTGGCCGTATAGTATTCCATTGTGTTTCTCTTCTCTTACTGGGCCTGATGTCTTCCAGGTTCATTCACACTGCAGCCTGCATCTGACCCTCATTCCTTTTCCTGGCTATATGGTATTTCGTTGTGTGTCTCTTCTCCCACTGTGCGTGATGTCTTCACTTTTCACCCATGCCGCAGCCTGCGTCTGAACCTCATTCCTTTTCCTGGCTGTATAGTATTCCATTGAGTGTGTATTCTCTTACTGGGCCTGATGTCTTCAAGTTTCATTCACACTGTAGCCTGCGTCTGACCCTCATTCCTTTTCCTGTCTGTATAGTATTCCATTGTGTGTCTCTTCTCTTACTGGGCCTGATGTCTTCCTGGTTCATTCACACTGCAGCCTGCATCTGAACCTCATTCCTTTTCCTGGATGTATAGTATTCCATTGTGTGTCTCTTCTCCCACTGGGCCTGATGTCTTCAAAGTTCACCCATGCCGCAGCCTGAGTCTGACCCTCATTCCTTTTCCTGGATATATAGTATTCCATTGTGTGTCTCTTCTACCACTGGGCCTGATGTCTTCAAAGTTCACCCATGCCGCAGCCTGCGTCTGACCTTCATTCCTTTTCCTGGCTTTATGGTATTCCATTGAGTGTGTATTCTCTTACTGGGCCTGATGTCTTCAAGTTTCATTCACACTGTAGCCTGCGTCTGACCCTCATTCCTTTTCCTGGCTGTATAGAATTCCATAGTGTGTCTCTTGTCTCACTGGGCCTGATGCCTTCAAGGTTCATCCACACTGCAGCCTGTGTCTGACCCTCATTACTTTTCCTGGTTATATGGTATTTCGTTGTGTGTCTCTTCTCCCACTGTGCGTGATGTCTTCACTTTTCACCCATGCCGCAGCCTGCATCTGACCCTCATTCCTTTTCCTGGCTGTATAGTATTCCATGGACTGTTTATTCTCTTACTGGGCCTGATGTCTTCAAGTTTCATTCACACTGTACCCTGCGTCTGACCCTCATTCCTTTTCTGTCTGTATAGTATTCCATTGTGTGTCTCTTCTCTTACTGGGCCTGATGTCTTCCAGGTTCACTCACACTGCAGCCTGTGTCTGACCCTCATTCCTTTTCCTGGCTGTTTAGTATTCCATTGTGTGTCTCTTCCCTCACTAAGCCTGAGGTCTTGAAGGTTCATCCACGCTGCAGCCTGCATCTGACCCTCATTCCCTTTCCTGGCTCTGTAGTGTTCCATTGAGTGTCTCTTCTCTTACAGGGCCTGATGTCTTCAAGTTTCATTCACACTGCATCCTGCGTCTGACCCTCATTCCTTTTCCTGGCTGTATAGAATTCCATTGTGTGTCTCTTCTCTCACTGGGACTAATGTCTTCAATGTTCACCCATGCCGCAGCCTGCTTCTGAACCTCTTTCCTTTTCCTTGCTCTATGGTATTCCATTGTGTGTCTCTTCCTTCACTGGGCCTGAGATCTTCCAGGTTCATTCACACTGCAGCCTGCATCTGAGCCTCATTCGTTTTGGCTGGCCATATAGTATTCCATTGTGTGTCTCTTCTCCCACCGAGCCTGATGTCTTCAAGGTTCACCCATGCCGCACCCTGCATCTGACCCTCATTCCTTTTCCTGGCTGTATAGTATTCCATTGTGTGTCTCTTTTCTCACTGGGCCTTTTGTCTTCAAGGTTCACCCATGCCGCAGCCTGCTTCTGACCCTCATTCTTTTTCCTCGCTGTGTAGTATTCCATTGCGTGTCTCTTCTCTCACTGGGCCTGATGTATTCAAATTTCCTTCACTCTGCAGCCTTTTTACTTTTTACTGGCTGTATAGCATTCCATTGTGTGTGTCTTCTCTTACTGGGCATGATGTCTTCCAGATTCACTAACACTGCAGCCTGTGTCTGACCCTCATTCCTTTTCCTGTCTGTATAGTATTCCATTGTGTGTCTCTTCTCTTACTGGGCCTGATGTCTTCCTGGTTCATTCACACTGCAGCCTGCATCTGAACCTCATTCCTTTTCCTGGATGTATAGTATTCCATTGTGTGTCTCTTCTCCCACTGGGCCTGATGTCTTCAAAGTTCACCCATGCCGCAGCCTGAGTCTGACCCTCATTCCTTTTCCTGGATATATAGTATTCCATTGTGTGTCTCTTCTACCACTGGGCCTGATGTCTTCAAAGTTCACCCATGCCGCAGCCTGCGTCTGACCTTCATTCCTTTTCCTGGCTTTATGGCATTCCATTGTTTGTCTCTTCTCCCACTGGGCCTGATGTCTTCAAAGTTCACCCATGCCGCAGCCTGCGTCTGACCATCATTGCTTTTCCTGGCTGTATAGTATTCCTCTCTGTGTCTCTTCTCTCACTGGGCCTGAGACCTTCCAGGTTCATTCACACTGCAGCCTGCATCTGACCCTGATTCCTTTTCTTGGCTGTGCAGTATTCCATTGTGTGCCTCTTCTCTCATTGGGCCTGATGTCTTCAAGGTTCATTCACACTGCAGCCTGCATCTGACCCTCATTCCTTTTCCTGGCTGTATGGTATTCCACTCTGCGTCTCTTCTCTCACTGGGCCTGATGTCTTCAAAGTTCACCTATGCCGCAGCCTGCGTCTGACCCTGATTCCTTTTCCTGGCTGTATAGTATTCCATTGTGTGTCTCTTCTCTCGCTGGGCCTGATGTCTTCATGGTTCACCCATGCCGCAGCCTGCGTCCAACCCTCATTCCTCTTCCTGACTGCGTAGTATTCCATTGTGTGTCTCTTCTCTCACTGGGCCTGATGAATTCAAGGTTCATTCACGCTGCAGCCTGCATCTGACCCTCATTCCTTATCCTGGCTGTATATTGTTCCATTTTGTGTCTCTTCTCTCTCTGGGCCGGATGTCTTCAAGGTTCATTCACACTGTAGCTTGGGTCTGACCCTCATTCTCTTACCTGGCTGTATAGTATTCCATTGTGTGTTTCTTCTCTTACTGGGCCTGGTGTCTTCCAGGTTCACTCACGCTGCAGCCTGTGTCTGACCCTCATTCCTTTTATTGGCTGGGTAGTATTCCATTGTGTGTCTCTTCTCTCACTAGGCATGAGGTCTTGAAGTTTCATCCATGCGGCAGCCTGCATCTGACCCTCATTCCTTTTCCTGGCTGTATAGAAATCCATTGTGTGTCTCTTCTCGCAATGGGCCTGATGTCTTCAACGTTCATTCACACTGCAGTCTGTATCTGACTCTCATTCCTTTTCCTGGCCATAGAGTATTCCATTCTGTGTCTCTTCTCTCACTGGGACTGATGTCTTCCAGGTTCATTCACACTGCATCCTGCATCTGACACTCATTCCTTTACCTGGCTGTATGGTATTACACTGAGTGTCTCTTCTCTCACTGGGCCTGAGATCTTCCAGGTTCATTCACACTGCAGCCTGCATCTGACCCTCATTCCTTTTCCTGGCTGTATAGTATTCCACTGTGTGTTTCTTCTCCCACTGGGCCTGATATCTTCACCGTTCACCCATGCTGCAGCCTGGGTGTAACCCTCATTCCTTTTCCTGGCTGTATAGTATTCCATTGTGTGTCTCTTCTACCACTGGGCCTGATGTCTTCCAGGTTCATTCACACAGCAGCCTGCGTCTGACCCTCATTCCTTTTCCTCCCTGTATAGTATTCCATTCTGTGTCTCTTCTCTCACTGGGCCTCATGTCTTCCAGGTTCATTCACACTGCAGCCTGCGTCTGACACTCATTCCTTTTCCAGGCTGTATAGTATTCCACTGTGTGTCTCTTCTCCCACTGGGCCTGATATCTTCACCGTTCAACCATGCCGCAGCCTGGGTGTAACCCTCATTCCTTTTCCTGGCTGTATAGTATTGCATTGTGTGTCTCTTCTACCACTGGGCCTGATGTCTTCAAGTTTCATTCACACAACAGCCTGCGTCTGACCCTCATTCCTTTTCCTGCGTGTATAGTATTCCATTCTGTGTCTCTTCTCTCACTGGGCCTGATGTCTTCAATGTTCACCCATGCCGCAGCCTGCTTCTGACCCTCATTCCTTTTCCTGGCTGTATGGTATTCCATTGTGTGTCTCTTCCTTCACTGGGCCTGAGATCTTCCAGGTTCATTCACAGTGCAGCCTGCATCTGACGCTCGTTCGTTTTAGCTGGCCATATAGTATTCCATTGTGTGTCTCTTCTCCCACCGGGCCTGATGTGTTCAAGGTTCACCCATGCCGCAGCCTGCATCAGACCCTCATTACTTTTCCTGGCTGTATAGTATTCCATTGTGTGTCTCTTCTCCCACTGTGCCTGATGGCTTCAACGTTCACCCATGCCGCAGCCTTATTCTGACCCCCATTCCTTTTCCTGGCTGTATGGTATTCCATTGTGTGTCTCTTCCTTCACTGGGCCTGAGATCTTGCAGGTTCATTCACACTGCAGCCTGCATCTGACGCTCGTTCGTTTTAGCTGGCCATATAGTATTCCATTGTCTGTCTCTTCTCCCACCGGGCCTGATGTCTTCAAGGTTAATCCATGCCGCAGCCTGCATCTGACCCTCATTCCTTTTCCTGGATGTATAGTGTTCCACTGTGCGTCTCTTCTCTCACTGGGCCTGAGATTTTACAGGTTCATTCACACAGCATCCTGAATCTGACACTCATTCCTTTTCCTGGCGCTACAGTATTCCATTGTGTGTCTCTCCTCCCATTGGGCCTGATGTCTTCAAATTTCAGCCATGCCGCAGCCTGCGTCTGACCCTCATTCCTTTTCCCGGCTGTATAGTATTCCATTGTGTGTCTCTTCTACCACTGGGCCTGATGCCTTTAAGGTTCACACATGACACAGCCTGCATCTGACCCTCATTCCATTTCCTGGCTGTATGGTATTTCATTGTGTGTCTCTTCTCCCAGTGGGCCTGATGTCTTCACGGGTCACCCATGCCGCAGCCTGGGTCTGTCTCTCATTCCTTTTCCTGGCTTTTTAGTATTCCATTAAGTGTCTGTTCTCTTACTGGGCGTGATGTCTTCAAGTTTCATTCACACTGCAGCTTACATCTGACCCTCATTCCTTTTCCTGGCTGTATAGTATTCCATTGTGTGTCTCTTCTCCCACTGGGCCTGATGTCTTCAAAGTTCACCCATGCCGCAGCCTGCGTCTGACCCTCATTCCTTTTCCTGGATGTATAGTATTCCATTGTGTGTCTCTTCTACCACTGGGCCTGATGTCTTCAAAGTTCACCCATGCCGCAGCCTGCGTCTGACCTTCATTCCTTTTCCTGGCTTTATGCTATTCCATTGTTTGTCTCTTCTCCCACTGGGCCTGATGTCTTCAAAGTTCACCCATGCCGCAGCCTGCGTCTGACGCTCAATCCTTTTCCTGGCTGTATAGTATTCCTCTCTGTGTCTCTTCTCTCACTCTGCCTGAGATCTTTCAGGTTCATTCACACTGCAGCCTGCATCTGACCCGGCTTCCTTTTCTTGGCTGTGTAGTATTCCATTGTGTGCCTCTTCTCTCACTGGGTCTGATGTCTTCAAGGTTCATTCACACTGCAGCCTGCATCTGACCCTCATTCCTTTTCCTGGCTGTATAGTATTCCATTGCGTGTCTCTTTTCTTACTAGGCCTGATGTCTCCTATGTTCACCCATGCCGCAGCCTGCTTCTGACCCTCATTAATTTTCCTGGGTGTATGGTATTCCATTGTGTGTCTCTTCCTTCACTGGGCATGAGATCTTCCAGGTTTATTCACACTGCAGCCTGCATCTGACGGTCGTTCATTTTAGCTGGCCATATAGTATTCCATTGTGTGTCTCTTCTTCCACCGGGCCTGATGTGTTCAAGGTTCACCCATGCCGCAGCCTGCATCAGACCTTCATTCCTTTTCCTGGCTGTATAGTATTCCATTTTGTGTCTCTTCTCCCACTGGGCCTGATGCCTTCAACGTTCACCCATGCCGCAGCATGCGTCTGACCCTCATTCCTTTTCCTGGCTGTATACTATTCCATAGTGTGTCTCTTGTCTCACTGGGCCTGATGCCTTCAAGGTTCATCCACACTGCAGCCTGTGTCTGACCCAAATACTTTTTCCTGGTTATATGGTATTTCGTTGTGGGTCTCTTCTCCCACTGTGCGTGATGTCTTCACTTTTCACCCATGCCGCAGCCTGCGTCTGACCCTCATTCCTTTTCCTGGCTGTATAGTATTCCATTGACTGTTTATTCTCTTACTGGGCCTGATGACTTCAAGTTTCATTCACACTGTAGCCTGCGTCTGACCCTCATTCCTTTTCCTGTCTGTATAGTATTCCATTGTGTGTCTCTTCTCTTACTGGGCCTGATGTCTTCCAGGTTCATTCCCACTGCAGCCTGCATCTGACCCTCATTCCTTTTTCTGGATGTATAGTATTCCATTGTGTGTCTCTTCTCCCACTGGGCCTGATGTCTTCAAAGTTCACCCATGCCGCAGCCTGCGTCTGACCCTCATTCCTTTTCCTGGATGTATAGTATTCCATTGTGTGTCTCTTCTACCACTGGGCCTGATGTCTTCAAGGTTCACCAATGCCGCAGCCTGCGTCTGACCTTCATTCCTTTTCCTGGCTTTATGGTAGTCCATTGTTTGTCTCTTCTCCCACTTGGCCTGATGACTTCAAAGTTCACCCATGCCGCAGCCTTCTTCTGACCCTCATTCCTTTTCCTGGCTGTATGGTATTCCATTGTGTGTCTCTTCCTTCACTGGGCCTGAGATCTTGCAGGTTCATTCACACTGCAGCCTGCATCTGACGCTGGTTCGTTTTAGCTGGCCATATAGTATTCCATTGTCTGTCTCTTCTCCCACCGGGCCTGATGTCTTCAAGGTTAATCCATGCCGCAGCCTGCATCTGACCCTCATTCCTTTTCCTGGATGTATAGTGTTCCACTGTGCGTCTCTTCTCTCACTGGGCCTGAGATTTTCCAGGTTCATTCCCACTGCAGCCTGAATCTGACCCTCATTCCTTTTCCTGGCTCTACAGTATTCCATTGTGTGTCTCTCCTCCCATTGGGCCTGATGTCTTCAAAGGTCACCCATGCCGCAGCCTGCGTCTGACCCTCATTCCTTTTCCCGGCTGTATAGTATTCCATTTTGTGTCTCTTCTACCACTGGGCCTGATGCCTTTAAGGTTCACCCATGAGACAGCCTGCATCTGACCCTCATTCCATTTCCTGGCTATATGGTATTTCATTGTGTGTCTCTTCTCCCAGTGGCCCTGATGTCTTCACGGGTCACCCATGCCGCAGCCTGGGTCTGTCCCTCATTCCCTTTCCCGGCTGTAGAGTATTCCATTAAGTGTCTGTTCTCTTACTGGGCCTGATGTCTTCAAGTTTCATTCACACTGCAGCCTACATCTGACCCTCATTCCTTTTCCTGGCTGTATAGTATTCCATTGCGTGTCTCTTTTCTCACTGGGCCTGATGTCTCCTATGTTCACCCATGCCACAGCCTGCTTCTGACCCTCATTCCTTTTCCTCGCTGTAGTGTATTCCATTGTGTGTCTCTTCCTACACTGGGCCTGAGATCTTCCAGGTTCATTCACACTGCAGCCTGCATCTGACGCTCGTTCGTTTTAGCCGGTCATATAGTATTCCATTGTGTGTCTCTTCTCCCACCGGGCCTGATGTGTTCAAGGTTCACCCATGCCGCAGCCTGCAGCAGACCCTCATTCCTTTTCCTGGCTGTATAGTATTCCATTGTGTGTCTCCTCTCCCACTGGGCCTGATGGCTTCAACGTTCACCCATGCCGCAGCATGCGTCTGACCCTCATTCCTTTTCCTAGCTGTATACTATTCCATAGTGTGTCTCTTGTCTCACTGGGCCTGATGCCTTCAAGGTTCATCCACACTGCAGCCTGAGTCTGACCCTCATACTTTTTCCTGGCTATATGGTATTTCGTTGTGGGTCTCTTCTCCCACTGTGCGTGATGTCTTCACTTTTCATCCATGCCGCAGCCTGCGTCTGACCCTCATTCCTTTTCCTGGCTGTATAGTATTCCATTGTGTGTTTCTTCTCTTACTCGGCCTGATGTCTTCCAGGTTCACTCACACTGCAGCCTGTGTCTGACCCTCATTCCTTTTCCTGGCTGTTTAGTATTCCATTGTGTTTCTCTTCTCTCACTGGGCCTGATGTCTTCAATGTTCACCCATGCCGCAGCCTGCTTCTGAACCTCTTTCCTTTTCCTTGCTCTATGGTATTCCATTGTGTGTCTCTTCCTTCACTGGCCTGAGATCTTCCAGGTTCATTCACACTGCAGCCTGCATCTGAGCCTCATTCGTTTTTGCTGGCCATATAGTATTCCATTGTGTGTCTCTTCTCCCACCGAGCCTGATGTCTTCAAGGTTCACCCATGCCGCAGCCTGCATCTGACCCTCATTCCTTTTCCTGGCTGTATAGTATTCCATTGTGTGTCTCTTTTCTCACTGGGCCTTTTGTCTTCAAGGTTCAGCCATGCCGCAGCCTGCTTCTGAACCTCATTCTTTTTCCTGGCTGTGTAGTATTCCATTGCGTGTCTCTTCTCTCACTGGGCCTGATGTATTCAAATTTCCTTCACTCTGCATTCTGCATCTGATCCTCTTTCCTTTTCCTGGCTCTATAGTATTCCATTTTGTGTCTCTTCTCTCACTGGGTCTGATGTCTTCAAGGTTCATTAACACTGCAGCCTGTGTCTGACCGTCATTCTTTTTACTAGCTGTATAGCATTCCATTGTGTGTGTCTTCTCTTACTGGGCCTGATGTCTTCCAGGTTCGCTAACACTGCAGCCTGTGTCTGACCCTCATTTCTGTTCCTGGCTGTGTAGTATTCCATTGTGTGTCTCTTCTCTCACTAGGCCTGAGGTCTTGAATGTTCGTCCACGCTGCATCCTGCCTCTGACCCTCATTCCTTTTCCTGGCTGTGTAGTATTCCATTGTGTGTCTCTTCTCTCACTGGGCCTGATGTGTTCAACGTTCATTCACACTGCAGCCTGCATCTGACATTCATTTCTTTTCCTGGCCATATAGTATTCCATTGTGTGTCTCTTCTCTTACTGGGCGTGATGTCTTCCAGGTTCATTCACACTGCAGCCTGCATCTGACCCTCATTCCTTTTCCTGGCTGTATAGTATTCCACTGTGTGTCTCTTTTCTCACTGTGTCTGAGATCTTCCTGTTTCATTCACACTGCAGCCTGCAGCTGACCCTCATTCCTTTTCCTGGCTGTATAGTATTCCACTTTGTGTCTCTTCTCTCACTGTGCCTGAGATCTTCCTGTTTCATTCACACTGCAGCCTGCGCCCGACCCTCATTCCTTTTCCTGGATGTATAGTATTCAATTGAGTGTGTATTCTCTTACTGGGCCTGATGTCTTCAAGTTTCATTCACACTGTAGCCTGCGTCTGACCCTCATTCCTTTTCCTGGCTGTATAGAATTCCATAGTGTGTCTCTTGTCTCACTGGGCCTGATGCCTTCAAGGTTCATCCACACTGCAGCCTGTGTCTGACCCTCATTACTTTTCCTGGTTATATGGTATTTCGTTGTGTGTCTCTTCTCCCACTGTGCGTGATGTCTTCACTTTTCACCCATGCCGCAGCCTGCATCTGACCCTCATTCCTTTTCCTGGCTGTATAGTATTCCATGGACTGTTTATTCTCTTACTGGGCCTGATGTCTTCAAGTTTCATTCACACTGTACCCTGCGTCTGACCCTCATTCCTTTTCTGTCTGTATAGTATTCCATTGTGTGTCTCTTCTCTTACTGGGCCTGATGTCTTCCAGGTTCACTCACACTGCAGCCTGTGTCTGACCCTCATTCCTTTTCCTGGCTGTTTAGTATTCCATTGTGTGTCTCTTCCCTCACTAAGCCTGAGGTCTTGAAGGTTCATCCACGCTGCAGCCTGCATCTGACCCTCATTCCCTTTCCTGGCTCTGTAGTGTTCCATTGAGTGTCTCTTCTCTTACAGGGCCTGATGTCTTCAAGTTTCATTCACACTGCATCCTGCGTCTGACCCTCATTCCTTTTCCTGGCTGTATAGAATTCCATTGTGTGTCTCTTCTCTCACTGGGACTAATGTCTTCAATGTTCACCCATGCCGCAGCCTGCTTCTGAACCTCTTTCCTTTTCCTTGCTCTATGGTATTCCATTGTGTGTCTCTTCCTTCACTGGGCCTGAGATCTTCCAGGTTCATTCACACTGCAGCCTGCATCTGAGCCTCATTCGTTTTGGCTGGCCATATAGTATTCCATTGTGTGTCTCTTCTCCCACCGAGCCTGATGTCTTCAAGGTTCACCCATGCCGCACCCTGCATCTGACCCTCATTCCTTTTCCTGGCTGTATAGTATTCCATTGTGTGTCTCTTTTCTCACTGGGCCTTTTGTCTTCAAGGTTCACCCATGCCGCAGCCTGCTTCTGACCCTCATTCTTTTTCCTGGCTGTGTAGTATTCCATTGCGTGTCTCTTCTCTCACTGGGCCTGATGTATTCAAATTTCCTTCACTCTGCAGCCTGCATCTGATCTTCTTTCCTTTTCCTGGCTCTATAGTATTCCATTTTGTGTCTCTTCTCTCACTGGGTCTGATGTCTTCAAGGTTCATTAACACTGCAGCCTGTGTCTGACCGTCATTCTTTTTACTGGCTGTATAGCATTCCATTGTGTGTGTCTTCTCTTACTGGGCATGATGTCTTCCAGATTCACTAACACTGCAGCCTGTGTCTGACCCTCATTTCTTTTCCTGGCTGTGTAGTATTCCATTGTGTGTCTCTTCTCTCACTAGGCCTGAGGTCTTGAATGTTCGTCCACGCTGCATCCTGCCTCTGACCATCATTCCTTTTCCTGGCTGTGTAGTATTCCATTGTGTGTCTCTTCTCTCACTGGCCCTGATGTGTTCAACGTTCATTCACACTGCAGCCTGCATCTGACATTCATTTCTTTTCCTGGCCATATAGTATTCCTTTGTGTGTCTCTTCTCTTACTTTGCCTGATGTCTTCCAGGTTCATTCAGACTGCAGCCTGCATCGGACCTCATTCCTTTTCCTGGCTGTATAGTATTCCACTGTGTGTCTCTTTTCTCACTGTGCCTGAGATCTTCCTGTTTCATTCACACTGCAGCCTGCATCTGACCCTCATTCCTTTTCCTGGCTGTATAGTATTCCATAGTGTGCCTCTTGTCTCACTGGGCCTGATGCCTTCAAGGTTCATCCACACTGCAGCCTGTGTCTTACCCTCATTCCTTTTCCTGGTTATATGGTATTTCGTTGTGTGTCTCTTCTCCCACTGTGCGTGATGTCTTCACTTTTCACCCATGCCGCAGCCAGCGTCTGAACCTCATTCCTTTTCCTGGCTGTATAGTATTCCATTGAGTGTGTATTCTCTTACTGGGCCTGATGTCTTCAATTTTCATTCACACTGTAGCCTGCGTCTGACCCTCATTCCTTTTCCTGGCTGTATACTATTCCATAGTGTGTCTCTTGTCTCACTGGGCCTGATGCCTTCAAGGTTCATCCACACTGCAGCCTGAGTCTGACCCTCATTCCTTCTCCTGGCTATATGGTATTTCGTTGTGTGTCTCTTCTCCCACTGTGCGTGATGTCTTCACTTTTCACCCATGCCGCAGCCTGCGTCTGACCCTCATTCCTTTTCCTGGCTGTATAGTATTCCATTGACTGTTTATTCTCTTACTGGGCCTGATGACTTCAAGTTTCATTCACACTGTAGCGTGCGTCTGACCCTCATTCCTTTTCCTGTCTGTATAGTATTCCATTGTGTGTCTCTTCTCTTACTGGGCCTGATGTCTTCCAGGTTCATTCCCACTGCAGCCTGCATCTGACCCTCATTCCTTTTTCTGGATGTATAGTATTCCATTGTGTGTCTCTTCTCCCACTGGGCCTGATGTCTTCAAAGTTCACCCATGCCGCAGCCTGCGTCTGACCCTCATTCCTTTTCCTGGATGTATAGTATTCCATTGTGTGTCTCTTCTACCACTGGGCCTGATGTCTTCAAGGTTCACCCATGCCGCAGCCCTCGTCTGACCTTCATTCCTTTTCCTGGCTTTATGGTATTCCATTGTTTGTCTCTTCTCCCACTTGGCCTGATGACTTCAAAGTTCACCCATGCCGCAGCCTGCCTCTGACCCTCATTCCTTTTCCTGGCTGTATGGTATTCCATTGTGTGTCTCTTCCTTCACTGGGCGTGAGATCTTCCAGGTTCATTCACACTGCAGCCTGCATCTGACCCTCATTCGTTTTAACTGGCCATATAGTATTCCATTGTGTGTCTCTTCTCCCACCGGGCCTGATGTTTTCAAGGTTCACCCATGCCGCAGCCTGCATCTGACCCTCATTCCTTTTCCTGGCTGTATAGTATTCCATTTTGTGTCTCTTCTCTTACTGGGCCTGATGTCTTCCAGGTTCACTCACACTGCAGCCTGCGTCTGACCCTCATTCCTTTTCCTGGCTGTTTAGTATTCCATTGTGTGTCTCTTCTCTCACTAGGCCTGAGGTCTTGAAGGTTCATCCACGCTGCAGCCTGCATCTGACCCTCATTCCCTTTCCTGGCTCTGTGGTATTCCATTGAGTGTCTCTTCTCTTACAGGGCCTTATGTCTTCAAGTTTCATTCGCACTGCATCCTGCGTCTGACCCTAATTCCTTTTCCTGGCTGTATAGTATTCCATTGTGTGTCTCTTCTCTCACCGGGCCTAATGTCTTCAATGTTCACCCATGCCGCAGCCTGCTTCTGAACCCCTTTCCTTTTCCTTGCTCTATGGTATTCCATTGTGTGTCTCTTCCTTCACTGGGCCTGAGATCTTCCAGATTCATTCACACTGCAGCCTGCATCTGACCCTCATTCGTTTTACCTGGCCATATAGTATTCCATTGTGTGTCTCTTCTCCCACTGTGCGTGATGTCTTCACTTTTCACCCATGCCGCAGCCTGCGTCTGAACCTCATTCCTTTTCCTGGCTGTATAGTATTCCATAGTGTGTCTCTTGTCTCGCTGGGCCTGATGCCTTCAAGGTTCATCCACACTGCAGCCTGTGTCTCACCCTCATTCCTTTTCCTGGCTATATGGTGTTTCGTTGTGGGTCTCTTCTCCCACTGTGCGTGATGTCTTCACTTTTCACCCATGCCGCAGCCTGCGTCTGACCCTCATTCCTTTTCCTGGCGGTATAGTATTCCATTGACTGTTTATTCTCTTACTGGGCCTGATGACTTCAAGTTTCATTCACACTGTAGCCTGCGTCTGACCCTCATTCCTTTTCCTGTCTATATAGTATTCCGTTGTGTGTCTCTTCTCTTACTGGGCCTGATGTCTTCCACGTTCATTCACACTGCAGCCTGCATCTGAACCTCATTCCTTTTCCTGGATGTATAGTATTCCATTTTGTGTCTCTTCTCCCACTGGGCCTGATGTCTTCAAAGTTCACCCATGCCGCAGCCTGAGTCTGACCCTCATTCCTTTTCCTGGATGTATAGTATTCCATTGTGTGTCTCTTCTACCAGTGGGCCTGATGTCTTCAAGGTTCACACATGCCGCAGCCTGCGTCTGACTTTCATTCCTTTTCCGGGCTCTATGGTATTCCATTGTGTGTCTCTTCTCCCACTGGGCCTGATGTCTTCAAGGATAACCCATACCGCAGGCTGCGTCTGACCCTCATTCCTTTTCCTGGCTGCATAATATTCCATTGTGTGTCTCTTCTCCCACTGGGCCTGATGTCTTCAAGGTTCACCCATGCCGCAGCCTGCGTCTGAACCTCATTCGTTTTCCTGGTTATATGGTATTCCATTGTGTGTCTCTTCTCCCACTGGGCCTGATGTCTTCCCGGTTCACCCATGCCGCAACCTGTGTCTCACCCTCATTCCTTTTCCTGGCTGTATAGTATTCCATTGAGTGTGTCTTCCCTTACTGGGCCTGATGTCTTCAAGGTTCATTCACACTGCAGCCTGCGTCTGACATTCATTCCTTTTCCTGCCTGTAGAGTATTGTATTGTGTGTCTCTTCTCTCACTAGGCCTGAGGTCTTGAATGTTCGTCCACGCTGCATCCTCCCTCTGACCCTCATTCCTTTTCCTGGCTGTGTAGTATTCCATTGTGTGTCTCTTCTCACACTGGGCCTGATGTGTTAAACGTTCATTCACACTGCAGCCTGCATCTGACATTCATTTCTTTTCCTGGCCGTATAGTATTCCATTGTGTTTCTCTTCTCTTACTGGGCCTGATGTCTTCCAGGTTCATTCCCACTGCAGCCTGCATCTGACCCTCATTCCTTTTCCTGGCTGTATAGTATTCCACTGTGTGTCTCTTTTCTCACTGTGTGTGAGATCTTCCTGTTTCATTCACACTGCAGCCTGCATCTGACCCTCATTCCTTTTCCTGGCTATATAGTATTCCACTTTGTGTCTCTTCTCTCACTGTGCCTGAGAACTTCCTGTTTCATTCACACTGCAGCCTGCATCTGACCCTCATTCCTTTTCCTGGCTATATGGTATTTCGTTGTGTGTCTCTTCTCCCACTGTGCGTGATGTCTTCACTTTTCACCCATGCCGCAGCCTGCGTCTGAACCTCATTCCTTTTCCTGGCTGTATAGTATTCCGTTGAGTGTGTATTCTCTTACTGGGCCTGATGTCTTCAAGTTTCATTCACACTGTAGCCTGCGTCTGACACTCATTCCTTTTCCTGGCTGTATAGTATTCCATAGTGTGTCTCTTGTCTCACTGGGCCTGATGCCTTCAAGGTTCATCCACACTGCAGCCTGTGTCTGACCCTCATTCCTTTTCCTGGCTATATGGTATTTCGTTGTGTGTCTCTTCTCCCACTGCGTGTGATGTCTTCACTTTTCACCCATGCCGCAGCCTGCGTCTGACCCTCATTCCTTTTCCTGGCGGTATAGTATTCCATTGACTGTTTATTCTCTTACTGGGCCTATTGACTTCAAGTTTCATTCACACTGTAGCCTGCGTCTGACCCTCATTCCTTTTCCTGTCTGTATAGTATTCCATTGTGTGTATTCAGCCTGCGTCTGAGCTTCATTCCTTTTCCTGGCTTTATGGCATTCCATTGTTTGTCTCTTCTCCCACTGGGCCTGATGTCTTCAAAGTTCACCCATGCCGCAGCCTGCGTCTGACCATCATTGCTTTTCCTGGCTGTATAGTATTCCTCTCTGTGTCTCTTCTCTCACTGGGCCTGAGACCTTCCACGTTCATTCACACTGCAGCCTGCATCTGACCCTGATTCCTTTTCTTGGCTGTGCAGTATTCCATTGTGTGCCTCTTCTCTCATTGGGCCTGATGTCTTCAAGGTTCATTCACACTGCAGCCTGCATCTAACCCTCATTCCTTTTCCTGGCTGTATGGTATTCCACTCTGCGTCTCTTCTCTCACTGGGCCTGATGTCTTCAAAGTTCACCTATGCCGCAGCCTGCGTCTGACCCTCATTCCTTTTCCTGGCTGTATAGTATTCCATTGTGTGTCTCTTCTCTCGCTGGGCCTGATGTCTTCATGGTTCACCCATGCCGCAGCCTGCGTCTGACCCTCATTCCTCTTCCTGACTGCGTAGTATTCCATTCTGTGTCTCTTCTCTCACTGGGCCTGATGAATTCAAGGTTCATTCACGCTGCAGCCTGCATCTGACCCTCATTCCTTATCCTGGCTGTATATTGTTCCATTTTGTGTCTCTTCTCTCACTGGGCCGGATGTCTTCAAGGTTCATTCACACTGTAGCTTGGGTCTGACCCTCATTCTCTTACCTGGCTGTATAGTATTCCATTGTGTGTTTCTTCTCTTACTGGGCCTGGTGTCTTCCAGGTTCACTCACGCTGCAGCCTGTGTCTGACCCTCATTCCTTTTATTGGCTGGGTAGTATTCCATTGTGTGTCTCTTCTCTCACTAGGCATGAGGTCTTGAAGTTTCATCCATGCGGCAGCCTGCATCTGACCCTCATTCCTTTTCCTGGCTGTATAGAAATCCATTGTGTGTCTCTTCTCGCAATGGGCCTGATGTCTTCAACGTTCATTCACACTGCAGTCCGTATCTGACTCTCATTCCTTTTCCTGGCCATAGAGTATTCCATTGTGTGTCTCTTCTCTCACTGGGACTGATGTCTTCCAGGTTCATTCACACTGCATCCTGCATCTGACACTCATTCCTTTACCTGGCTGTATGGTATTACACTGAGTGTCTCTTCTCTCACTGGGCCTGAGATCTTCCAGGTTCATTCACACTGCAGCCTGCATCTGACCCTCATTCCTTTTCCTGGCTGTATAGTATTCCACTGTGTGTTTCTTCTCCCACTGGGCCTGATATCTTCACCGTTCACCCATGCTGCAGCCTGGGTGTAACCCTCATTCCTTTTCCTGGCTGTATAGTATTCCATTGTGTGTCTCTTCTACCACTGGGCCTGATGTCTTCCAGGTTCATTCACACAGCAGCCTGCGTCTGACCCTCATTCCTTTTCCTCCCTGTATAGTATTCCATTCTGTGTCTCTTCTCTCACTGGGCCTCATGTCTTCCAGGTTCATTCACACTGCAGCCTGCGTCTGACACTCATTCCTTTTCCAGGCTGTATAGTATTCCACTGTGTGTCTCTTCTCCCACTGGGCCTGATATCTTCACCGTTCACCCATGCCGCAGCCTGGGTGTAACCCTCATTCCTTTTCCTGGCTGTATAGTATTGCATTGTGTGTCTCTTCTACCACTGGGCCTGATGTCTTCAAGTTTCATTCACACAACAGCCTGCGTCTGACCCTCATTCCTTTTCCTGCGTGTATAGTTTTCCATTCTGTGTCTCTTCTCTCACTGGGCCTGATGTCTTCAATGTTCACCCATGCCGCAGCCTGCTTCTGACCCTCATTCCTTTTCCTGGCTGTATGGTATTCCATTGTGTGTCTCTTCCTTCACTGGGCCTGAGATCTTCCAGGTTCATTCACAGTGCAGCCTGCATCTGACGCTCGTTCGTTTTAGCTGGCCATATAGTATTCCATTGTGTGTCTCTTCTCCCACCGGGCCTGATGTGTTCAAGGTTCACCCATGCCGCAGCCTGCATCAGACCCTCATTACTTTTCCTGGCTGTATAGTATTCCATTGTGTGTCTCTTCTCCCACTGGGCCTGATGGCTTCAACGTTCACCCATGCCGCAGCCTTATTCTGACCCCCATTCCTTTTCCTGGCTGTATGGTATTCCATTGTGTGTCTCTTCCTTCACTGGGCCTGAGATCTTGCAGGTTCATTCACACTGCAGCCTGCATCTGACGCTCGTTCGTTTTAGCTGGCCATATAGTATTCCATTGTCTGTCTCTTCTCCCACCGGGCCTGATGTCTTCAAGGTTAATCCATGCCGCAGCCTGCATCTGACCCTCATTCCTTTTCCTGGATGTATAGTGTTCCACTGTGCGTCTCTTCTCTCACTGGGCCTGAGATTTTACAGGTTCATTCACACAGCATCCTGAATCTGACACTCATTCCTTTTCCTGGCGCTACAGTATTCCATTGTGTGTCTCTCCTCCCATTGGGCCTGATGTCTTCAAATTTCAGCCATGCCGCAGCCTGCGTCTGACCCTCATTCCTTTTCCCGGCTGTATAGTATTCCATTGTGTGTCTCTTCTACCACTGGGCCTGATGCCTTTAAGGTTCACACATGACACAGCCTGCATCTGACCCTCATTCCATTTCCTGGCTGTATGGTATTTCATTGTGCGTCTCTTCTCCCAGTGGGCCTGATGTCTTCACGGGTCACCCATGCCGCAGCCTGGGTCTGTCTCTCATTCCTTTTCCTGGCTGTTTAGTATTCCATTAAGTGTCTGTTCTCTTACTGGGCGTGATGTCTTCAAGTTTCATTCACACTGCAGCTTACATCTGACCCTCATTCCTTTTCCTGGCTGTATAGTATTCCATTGTGTGTCTCTTCTCCCACTGGGCCTGATGTCTTCAAAGTTCACCCATGCCGCAGCCTGCGTCTGACCCTCATTCCTTTTCCTGGATGTATAGTATTCCATTGTGTGTCTCTTCTACCACTGGGCCTGATGTCTTCAAAGTTCACCCATGCCGCAGCCTGCGTCTGACCTTCATTCCTTTTCCTGGCTTTATGCTATTCCATTGTTTGTCTGTTCTCCCACTGGGCCTGATGTCTTCAAAGTTCACCCATGCCGCAGCCTGCGTCTGACGCTCAATCCTTTTCCTGGCTGTATAGTATTCCTCTCTGTGTCTCTTCTCTCACTCTGCCTGAGATCTTTCAGGTTCATTCACACTGCAGCCTGCATCTGACCCGGCTTCCTTTTCTTGGCTGTGTAGTATTCCATTGTGTGCCTCTTCTCTCACTGGGTCTGATGTCTTCAAGGTTCATTCACACTGCAGCCTGCATCTGACCCTCATTCCTTTTCCTGGCTGTATAGTATTCCATTGCGTGTCTCTTTTCTTACTAGGCCTGATGTCTCCTATGTTCACCCATGCCGCAGCCTGCTTCTGACCCTCATTAATTTTCCTGGGTGTATGGTATTCCATTGTGTGTCTCTTCCTTCACTGGGCATGAGATCTTCCAGGTTTATTCACACTGCAGCCTGCATCTGACGGTCGTTCATTTTAGCTGGCCATATAGTATTCCATTGTGTGTCTCTTCTTCCACCGGGCCTGATGTGTTCAAGGTTCACACATGCCGCAGCCTGCATCAGACCTTCATTCCTTTTCCTGGCTGTATAGTATTCCATTGTGTGTCTCTTCTCCCACTGGGCCTGATGCCTTCAACGTTCACCCATGCCGCAGCATGCGTCTGACCCTCATTCCATTTCCTGGCTGTATACTATTCCATAGTGTGTCTCTTGTCTCACTGGGCCTGATGCCTTCAAGGTTCATCCACACTGCAGCCTGTGTCTGAACCAAATACATTTTCCTGGTTATATGGTATTTCGTTGTGGGTCTCTTCTCCCACTGTGCATGATGTCTTCACTTTTCACCCATGCCGCAGCCTGCGTCTGACCCTCATTCCTTTTCCTGGCTGTATAGTATTCCATTGACTGTTCATTCTCTTACTGGGCCTGATGACTTCCAGTTTCATTCACACTGTAGCCTGCGTCTGACCCTCATTCCTTTTCCTGTCTGTATAGTATTCCATTGTGTGTCTCTTCTCTTACTGGGCCTGATGTCTTCCAGGTTCATTCCCACTGCAGCCTGCATCTGACCCTCATTCCTTTTCCTGGCTGTATAGTATTCCATTGTGTGTCTCTTCTCCCACTGGGCCTGATGTCTTCAAAGTTCACCCATGCCGCAGCCTGCGTCTGACCCTCATTCCTTTTCCTGGATGTATAGTATTCCATTGTGTGTCTCTTCTACCACTGGGCCTGATGTCTTCAAGGTTCACCAATGCCGCAGCCTGCGTCTGACCTTCATTCCTTTTCCTGGCTTTATGGTAGTCCATTGTTTGTCTCTCCTCCCACTTGGCCTGATGACTTCAAAGTTCACCCATGCCGCAGCCTGCATCTGACCCTCATTTCTTTTCCTGGCTGTATGGTATTCCATTGTGTGTCTCTTCCTTCACTGGGCCTGAGATCTTGCAGGTTCATTCACACTGCAGCCTGCATCTGACGCTCGTTCGTTTTAGCTGACCATATAGTATTCCATTGTCTGTCTCTTCTCCCACCGGGCCTGATGTCTTCAAGGTTAATCCATGCCGCAGCCTGCATCTGACCCTCATTCCTTTTCCTGGATGTATAGTGTTCCACTGTGCGTCTCTTCTCTCACTGGGCCTGAGATTTTCCAGGTTCATTCCCACTGCAGCCTGAATCTGACCCTCATTTCTTTTCCTGGCTCTACAGTATTCCATTGTGTGTCTCTCCTCCCATTGGGCCTGATGTCTTCAAAAGTCACCCATGCCGCAGCCTGCGTCTGACCCTCATTCCTTTTCCCGGCTGTATAGTATTCCATTTTGTGTCTCTTCTACCACTGGGCCTGATGCCTTTAAGGTTCACCCATGAGACAGCCTGCATCTGACCCTCATTCCATTTCGTGGCTATATGGTATTTCATTGTGTGTCTCTTCTCCCAGTGGCCCTGATGTCTTCACGGGTCACCCATGCCGCAGCCTGGGTCTGTCTCTCATTCCCTTTCCCGGCTGTAGAGTATTCCATTAAGTGTCTGTTCTCTTACTGGGCCTGATGTCTTCAAGTTTCATTCACACTGCAGCCTACATCTGACCCTCATTCCTTTTCCTGGCTGTATAGTATTCCATTGCGTGTCTCTTTTCTCACTGGGCCTGATGTCTCCTATGTTCACCCATGCCACAGCCTGCTTCTGACCCTCATTCCTTTTCCTCGCTGTATTGTATTCCATTGTGTGTCTCTTCCTTCACTGGGCCTGAGATCTTCCAGTTTCATTCACACTGCAGCCTGCATCTGACGCTCGTTCGTTTTAGCTGGTCATATAGTATTCCATTGTGTGTCTCTTCTCCCACCGGGCCTGATGTGTTCAAGGTTCACCCATGCCGCAGACTGCAGCAGACCCTCATTCCTTTTCCTGGCTGTATAGTATTCCATTGTGTGTCTCCTCTCCCACTGGGCCTGATGGCTTCAACGTTCACCCATGCCGCAGCATGCGTCTGACCCTCATTCCTTTTCCTAGCTGTATACTATTCCATAGTGTGTCTCTTGTCTCACTGGGCCTGATGTTTTCAAGGTTCATCCAGACTGCAGCCTGAGTCTGACCCTCATACTTTTTCCTGGCTATATGGTATTTCGTTGTGGGTCTCTTCTCCCACTGTGCGTGATGTCTTCACTTTTCATCCATGCCGCAGCCTGCGTCTGACCCTCATTCCTTTTCCTGGCTGTATAGTATTCCATTGACTTTTTATTCTCTTACTGGGCCTGATGACTTCAAGTTTCATTCACACTGTAGCCTGAGTCTGACCCTCATTCCTTTTCCTGTCTGTATAGTATTCCATTGTGTGTCTCTTCTCTTACTGGGCCTGATGTCTTCCAGGTTCATTCACACTGCAGCCTGCATCTGACCCTCATTCCTTTTCCTGGCTGTATAGTATTCCATTAAGTGTCTGTTCTCTTACTGGGCCTGATGTCTTCAAGTTTCATTCACACAGCAGCCTACATCTGACCCTCATTCCTTTTCCTGGCTATGTAGTATTCCATTGCGTGTCTCTTTTCTCACTGGGCCTGATGTCTCCTATGTTCACCCATGCCGCAGCCTGCCTCTGATCCTCATTCCTTTTCCTCGCAGTATGGTATTCCATTGTGTGTCTCTTCCTTCACTGGGCCTGAGATCTTCCAGGTTCATTCACACTGCAGCCTGCATCTGACGCTCGTTTGTTTTAGCTGGCCATATAGTATTCCATTGTGTGTCTCTTCTCCCACCGGGCCTGATGTGTTCAAGGTTCACCCATGCCGCAGCCTGCATCAGACCCTCATTCCTTTTCCTGGCTGTATAGTATTCCATTGTGTGTCTCTTCTCCCACTGGGCCTGATGGCTTCAACGTTCACCCATGCCGCAGCATGCGTCTGACCCTCATTCCTTTTCCTGGCTGTATACTATTCCATAGTGTGTCTCTTGTCTCACTGGGCCTGATGCCTTCAAGGTTCATCCACACTGCAGCCTGTGTCTGACCCTCATACATTTTCCTGGCTATATGGTATTTCGTTGTGGGTCTCTTCTCCCACTGTGCGTGGTGTCTTCACTTTTCACCCATGCTGCAGCCTGCGCCTGACCCTCATTCCTTTTCCTGGCTGTATAGTATTCCATTGACTGTTTATTCTCTTACTGGGCCTGATGACTTCAAGTTTCATTCACACTGTAGCCTGCGTCTGACCCTCATTCCTTTTCCTGTCTGTATAGTATTCCATTGTGTGTCTCTTCTCTTACTGGGCCTGATGTCTTCCAGGTTCATTCCCACTGCAGCCTGCATCTGACCCTCATTCCTTTTTCTGGATGTATAGTATTCCATTGTGTGTCTCTTCTCCCACCGGGCCTGATGTCTTCAAAGTTCACCCATGCCGCAGCCTGCGTCTGACCCTCATTCCTTTTCCTGGATGTATAGTATTCCATTGTGTGTCTCTTCTACCACTGGGCCTGATGTCTTCAAGGTTCACCCATGCCGCAGCCTGCGTATGACCTTCATTCCTTTTCCTGGCTTTATGGTATTCCATTGTTTCTCTCTTCTCCCACTTGTCCTGATGACTTCAAAGTTCACCCATGCCGCAGCCTGCATCTGAACCTCATTCCTTTTCCTGGCTGTATGGTATTCCATTGTGTGTCTCTTCCTTCACTGGGCGTGAGATCTTCCAGGTTCATTCACACTGCAGCCTGCATCTGACCCTCATTCGTTTTAACTGGACATATAGTATTCCATTCTGTGTCTCTTCTCCCTCCGGGCCTGATGTTTTCAAGGTTCAACCATGCCGCAGCCTGCATCTGACCCTCATTCCTTTTCCTGGCTGTATAGTATTCCATTGTGTGTCTCTTCTCTTACTTGGCCTGATGTCTTCCAGGTTCACTCACACTGCAGCCTGTGTCTGACCCTCATTTCTTTTCCTGGCTGTGTAGTATTCCATTGTGTGTCTCTTCTTTCACTAGGCCTGAGGTCTTGAATGTTCGTCCACGCTGCATCCTGCCTCTGACCCTCATTCCTTTTCCTGGCTGTGTAGTATTCCATTGTGTGTCTCTTCTCTCACTGGGCCTGATGTGTTCAACGTTCATTCACACTGCAGCCTGCATCTGATATTCATTTCTTTTCCTGGCCATATAGTATTCCATTGTGTGTCTCTTCTCTTACTGGGCCTGATGTCTTCCAGGTTCATTCACACTGCAGCCTGCATCTGACCCTCATTCAAATTCCTGGCTGTATAGTATTCCACTTTGTGACTCTTCTCTCACTGTGCCTGAGATCTTCCTGTTTCATTCACACTGCAGCCTGCATCTGACCCTCATTCCTTTTCCTGGCTATATGGTATTTCGTTGTGTGTCTCTTCTCCCACTGTGCGTGATGTCTTCACTTTTCACCCATGCCGCAGCCTGCGCCTGACCCTCATTCCTTTTCCTGGATGTATAGTATTCCATTGAGTGTGTATTCTCTTACTGGGCCTGATGTCTTCAAGTTTCATTCACACTGTAGCCTGCGTCTGACCCTCATTCCTTTTCTTGGCTGTATAGTATTCCATAGTGTGTCTCTTGTCTCACTGGGCCTGATGCCTTCAAAGTTCATCCACACTGCAGCCTGTGTCTGACCCTCATTCCTTTTCCTGGTTATATGGTATTTCGTTGTGTGTCTCTTCTCCCACTGTGCGTGATGTCTTCACTTTTCACCCATGCCGCAGCCTACATCTGACCTTCATTCCTTTTCCTGGCTGTATAGTATTCCATTGACTGTTTGTTCTCTTACTGGGCCTGATGTCTTCAGGTTTCATTCACACTGTTCCCTGCGTCTGACCCTCATTCCTTTTCTGTCTGTATAGTATTCCATTGTGTGTCTCTTCTCTTACTGGGCCTGATGTCTTCCAGGTTCACTCACACTGCAGCCTATGTCTGACCCTCATTCCTTTTCCTGGCTTTTTAGTATTCCATTGTGTGTCTCTTTCCTCACTAAGCCTGAGGTCTTGAAGGTTCTTCCACGCTGCAGCCTGCATCTGACCCTCATTCCCTTTCCTGGCTCTGTAGTGTTCCATTGAGTGTCTCTTCTCTTACAGGGCCTGATGTCTTCAATGTTCACCCATGCCGCAGCCTGCTTCTGAACCTCTTTCCTTTTCCTTGCTCTATGGTATTCCATTGTGTGTCTCTTCCTTCACTGGGCCTGAGATCTTCCAGGTTCATTCACACTGCAGCCTGCATCTGAGCCTCATTCGTTTTGCTGGCCATATAGTATTCCATTGTGTGTCTCTTCTCCCACCGAGCCTGATGTCTTCAAGGTTCACCCATGCCGCAGCCTGCATCTGACCCTCATTCCTTTTACTGGCTGTATAGTATTCCATTGTGTGTCTCTTTTCTCACTGCGCCTTTTGTCTTCAAGGTTCACCCATGCCGCATCCTGCTTCTGACCCTCATTCTTTTTCCTGGCTGTGTAGTATTCCATTGCGTGTCTCTTCTCTCACTGGGCCTCATGTATTCAAATTTCCTTCACTCTGCAGCCCGCATCTGATCCTCTTTCCTTATCCTGGCTCTATAGTATTCCATTTTGTGTCTCTTCTCTCACTGGGTCTGATGTCTTCAAGGTTCATTAACACTGCAGCCTGTGTCTGACCGTCATTCTTTTTACTGGCTGTATAGCATTCCATTGTGTGTGTCTTCTCTTACTGGGCATGATGTCTTCCAGGTTCACTAACACTGCAGCCTGTGTCAGACCCTCATTTCTTTTCCTGGCTGTGTAGTATTCCATTGTGTGTCTCTTCTCTCACTAGGCCTGAGGTCTTGAATGTTCGTCCACGCTGCAACCTGCCTCTGACCCTCATTCCTTTTCCTGGCTGTGTAGTATTCCATTGTGTGTCTCTTCTCTCACTGGGCCTGATGTGTTCAACGTTCATTCACACTGCAGCCTGCATCTGACATTCATTTCTTTTCCTGGCCATATAGTATTCCATTGTGTGTCTCTTCTCTTACTGGGCCTGATGTCTTCCAGGTTCATTCACACTGCAGCCTGCATCTGACCCTCATTCCTTTTCCTGGCTGTATAGTATTCCACTGTGTGTCTCTTTTCTCACTGTGCCTGACATCTTCCTGTTTCATTCACACTGCAGCCTGCATCTGACCCTCATTCCTTTTCCTGGCTGTATAGTATTCCATAGTGTGTCTCTTGTCTCACTGGGCCTGATGCCTTCATGGTTCATCCACACTGTAGCCTGTGTTTGACCCTCATTCCTTTTCCTGGTTATATGGTATTTCGTTGTGTGTCTCTTCTCCCACTGTGCGTGATGTCTTCATTTTCACCCATGCCGCAGCCTGCGTCTGAACCTCATTCCTTTTCCTGGCTGTATAGTATTCCATTGAGTGTGTATTCTCTTACTGGGCCTGATGTCTTCAAGTTTCATTCACACTGTAGCCTGCGTCTGACCCTCATTCCTTTTCCTGGCTGTATACTATTCCATAGTGTGTCTCTTGTCTCACTGGGCCTGATGCCTTCAAGGTTCATCCACACTGCAGCCTGAGTCTGACCCTCATTCCTTTTCCTGGCTATATGGTATTTCGTTGTGAGTCTCTTCTCCCACTGTGCGTGATGTCTTCACTTTTCACCCATGCCGCAGCCAGCGTCTGACCCTCATTCCTTTTCCTGGCTGTATAGTATTCCATTGACTGTTTATTCTCTTACTGGGCCTGATGACTTCAAGTTTCATTCACACTGTAGCCTGCGTCTGACCCTCATTCCTTTTCCTGTCTGTATAGTATTCCATTGTGTGTCTCTTCTGTTACTGGGCCTGATGTCTTCCAGGTTCATTTCCACTGCAGCCTGCATCAGACCCTCATTCCTTTTCCTGGATGTATAGTATTCCGTTTTGTGTCTCTTCTACCACTGGGCTTGATGTCTTCAAGGTTCACCCATGCCGCAGCCCTCGTCTGACCTTCATTCCTTTTCCTGGCTTTATGGTATTCCATTGTTTGTCTCTTCTCCCACTTGGCCTGATGACTTCCAAGTTCACCCATGCCGCAGCCTGCGTCTGACCCTCATTCCTTTTCCTGGCTGTATGGTATTCCATTGTGTGTCTCTTCCTTCACTCGGCGTGAGATCTTCCAGGTTCATTCACACTGCAGCCTGCATCTGACCCTCATTCGTTTTAACTGGCCATATAGTATTCCATTGTGTGTCTCTTCTCCCACCGGGCCTGATGTTTTCAACGTTCACCCATGCCGCAGCCTGCATCTGACCCTCATTCCTTTTCCTGGCTGTATAGTATTCCTTTGTGTGTCTCTTCTCTTACTGGGCCTGATGTCTTCCAGGTTCACTCACACTGCAGCCTGTGTCTGACGCTCATTCCTTTTCCTGGCTGTTTAGTATTCCATTTTGTGTCTCTTCTCTCACTAGGCCTGAGGTCTTGAAGGTTCATCCACGCTGCAGCCTGCATCTGACCCTCATTCCCTTTCCTGGCTCTGTAGTATTCCATTGAGTGTCTCGTCTCTTACAGGGCCTGATGTCTTCAAGTTTCATTCACACTGCATCCTGCGTCTGACCCTCATTGTTTTTCCTGGCTGTATAGTATTCCATTGTGTGTCTCTTCTCTCACTTGGCCTAATGTCTTCAGTGTTCACTCATGCCGCAGCCTGCTTCTGAACCTCTTTCCTTTTCCTTGCTCTATGGTATTCCATTGTGTGTCTCTTCCTTCACTGGGCCTGAGATCTTCCAGGTTCACTCACACTGCAGCCTGCATCTGAGCCTCATTCGTTTTTGCTGGCCATATAGTATTCCATTGTGTGTCTCTTCTCCCACCGGGCCTGATGTCTTCAAGGTTCACCCATGCCGCAGCCTGCATCTGACCCGCATTCCTTTCCTGGCTGTGTAGTATTCCATTGCGTGTCTCTTCTCTCACTGGGCCTGATGTATTCAAATTTCCTTCACTCTGCAGCCTGCATCTGATCCTCTTTCCTTTTCCTGGCTGTATAGTATTCCATTTTGTGTCTCTTCTCTCACTGGGTCTGATGACTTCAAGTTTCATTAACACTGCCGCTTGTGTCTGACAGTCATTCTTTTTACTGGCTGTATAGCATTCCATTGTGTGTGTCTTCTCTTACTGGGCCTTATGTCTTCTAGGTTAACTAACACTGCAGCCTGTGTCTGACCCTCATTTCTTTTCCTGGCTGTGTAGTATTCCATTGTGTGTCTCTTCTCTCACTAGGCCTGAGGTCTTGAATGTTCGTCCACGCTGCATCCTGCCTCTGACCCTCATTCTTTTCCTGGCTTTGTAGTATTCCATTGTGTGTCTCTTCTCTCACTGGGCCTGATGTGTTCAACGTTCATTCACAATGCAGCCTGCATCTGATATTCATTTCTTTTCCTGGCCATATACTATTCCATTGTGTGTCTCTTCTCTTACTGGGCCTGATGTCTTCCAGGTTCATTCACACTGCAGCCTGCATCTGACCCTCATTCCTTTTCCTGGCTGTATAGTATTCCACTGTCTGTCTCTTTTCTCACTGTGCCTGAGATCTTCCTGCTTCATTCACACTGCAGCCGGCATCTGACCCTCATTCCTTTTCCTGGCTGTATAGTATTCCACTTTGTGACTCTTCTCTCACTGTGCCTGAGATCTTCCTGTTTCATTCACACTGCAGCCTGCATCGGACCCTCATTCCTTTTCCTGGCTATATGGTATTTCGTTGTGTGTCTCTTCTCCAACTGTGCGTGATGTCTTCACTTTTCACCCATGCCGCCGCCTGCGCCTGACCCTCATTCCTTTTCCTGGATGTATAGTATTCAATTGAGTGTGCATTCTCTTACTGGGCCTGATGTCTTCAAGTTTCATTCACACTGTAGCCTGCGTCTGACCCTCATTCCTTTTCCTGGCTGTATAGTGTTCCATAGTGTGTCTCTTGTCTCACTGGGCCTGATGCCTTCAAGGTTCATCCACACTGCAGCCTGTGTCTGACCCTCATTAATTTTCCTGGTTATATGGTATTTCGTTGTGTGTCTCTTCTCCCACTGTGCGTGATGTCTTCACTTTTCACCCATGCCGCAGCCTGCATCTGACCCTCAATCCTTTTCCTGTCCGTATAGTATTCCATTGACTGTTTATTCTCTTACTGGGCCTGATGTCTTCAAGTTTCGTTCACACTGTACCCTGCGTCTGACCCTCATTCCTTTTCCTGGCTGTATAGTATTCCATTGTGTGTCTTTTCTCTCACTGGGCCTGATGTCTTCAATGTTCACCCATGCCGCAGCCTGCTTCTGAACCTCTTTCCTTTTCCTTGCTCTATGGTATTCCATTGTGTGTCTCTTCCTTCACTGGGCCTGAGATCTTCCAGGTTCATTCACACTGCAGCCTGCATCTGAGCCTCATTCGTTTTTGCTGGCCATATAGTATTCCATTGTGTGTCTCTTCTCCCACCGAGCCTGATGTCTTCAAGGTTCACCCATGCCGCAGCCTGCATCTGACCCTCATTCCTTTTCCTGGCTGTATAGTATTCCATTGTGTGTCTCTTTTCTCACTGGGCCTTTTGTCTTCAAGGTTCACCCATGCCGCAGCTTGCTTCTGACCCTCATTCTTTTTCCTGGCTGTGTACTATTCCATTGCGTGTCTCTTCTCTCACTGGGCCTCATGTATTCAAGTTTCCTTCACTCTGCAGCCTGCATGTGATCCTCTTTCCTTTTCCTGGCTCTATAGTATTCCATTATGTGTCTCTTCTCTCACTGGGTCTGATGTCTTCAAGGTTCATTAACACTGCAGCCTGTGTCTGACCGTCATTCTTTTTACTGGCTGTATAGCATTCCATTGTGTGTGTCTTCTCTTACTGGGCATGATGTCTTCCAGGTTCACTAACACTGCAGCCTGTGTCTGACCCTCATTTCTTTTCCTGGCTGTGTAGTATTCCATTGTGTGTCTCTTCTCTCACTAGGCCTGAGGTCTTGAATGTTCGTCCACGCTGCATCCTGCCTCTGACCCTCATTCCTTTTCCTGGCTGTGTAGTATTCCATTGTGTGTCTCTTCTCTCACTGGGCCTGATGTGTTCAACGTTCATTCACACTGCAGCCTGCATCTGACATTCATTTCTTTTCCTGGCCATATAGTATTCCATTGTGTGTCTCTTCTCTTACTGGGCCTGATGTCTTCCAGGTCCATTCACACTGCAGCCTGCATCTGACCCTCATTCCTTTTCCTGGCTGTATAGTATTCCACTGTGTGTCTCTTTTCTCACTGTGCCTGAGATCTTCCTGTTTCATTCACACTGCAGCCTGCATCTGACCCTCATTCCTTTTCCTGGCTGTATAGTATTCCACTTTGTGTCTCTTCTCTCACTGTGACTGAGATCTTCCTGTTTCATTCACACTGCAGCCTGCATCTGATCCTCATTCCTTTTCCTGGCTGTATAGGATTCCACTTTGTGTCTCTTCTCTCACTGTGCCTGAGATCTTCCTGTTTCATTCACACTGCAGCCTGCATCTGACCTTCATTCCTTTTCCTGGCTTTATGGTATTCCATTGTTTGTCTCTTCTCCCACTTGGCCTGATGACTTCAAAGTTCACCCATGCCGCAGCCTGCGTCTGACCCTCATTCCTTTTCCTGGCTGTGTGGTATTCCATTGTGTGTCTCTTCCTTCACTGGGCGTGAGAACTTCCAGGTTCATTCACACTGCAGCCTGCATCTGAGCCTCATTCCTTTTAACTTGCTATATAGTATTCCATTGTGTGTCTCTTCTCCCACCGGGCCTGCTGTTTTCAAGGTTCACCCGTGCCGCACCCTGCATCTGACCCTCATTCTTTTTCCTGGCTGTATAGTATTCCATTGTGTGTCTCTTCCCTTACTGGGCCTGATGTCTTCCAGGTTCACTCACACTGCAGCCTGTGTCTGACCCTCATTCCTTTTCCTGGCTGTTTAGTATTCCATTTTGTGTCTCTTCTCTCACTAGGCCTGAGGTCTTGAAGGTTCATCCACGCTGCAGCCTGCATCTGACCCTCATTCCCTTTCCTAACTCTGTAGTATTCCATTGAGTGTCTCTTCTCTTACAGGGCCTGATGTCCTCAAGTTTAATTCACACTGCATCCTGCGTCTGACCCTCATTCCTTTTCCTGGTTGTATAGTATTCCATTGTGTGTCTCTTTTCTCACTGGGCCTAATGTCTTCAGTGTTCACCCATGCCGCAGCCTGCTTCTGAACCTCTTTCCTTTTCCTTGCTCTATGGTATTCCATTGTGTGTCTCTTCCTTCACTGGGCCTGAGATCTTCCAGGTTCATTCACACTGCAGCCTGCATCTGAGCCTCATTCGTTTTTGCTGGCCATATAGTATTCCATTGTGTGTCTCTTCTCCCACCGGGCCTGATGTCTTCAAAGTTCACCCATGCCGCAGGCTGCATCTGACCCTCATTCCTTTTCCTGGCTGTATAGTATTCCATTGTGTGTCTCTTTTCTCACTGGGCCTTTTGTCTTCAAGGTTCACCCATGCCGCAGCCTACTTCTGACCCTCATTCTTTTTCCTGGCTGTGTAGTATTCCATTGCGTGTCTCTTCTCTCACTGGGCCTCATGTATTCAAATTTCCTTCACTCTGCAGCCTGCATCTGATCCTCTTTCCTTTTCCTGGCTCTATAGTATTCCATTTGTGTCTCTTCTCTCACTGGGTTTGATGTCTTCAAGGTTCATTAACACTGCAGCCTGTGTCTGACCGTCATTCTTTTTACTGGCTGTATAGCATTCCATTGTGTGTGTCTTCTCTTTCTGGGCATGATGTCTTCCAGGTTCACTAACACTGCAGCCTGCGTCTGACCCTCATTTCTTCTCCTGGCTGTGTAGTATTCCATTGTGTGTCTCTTCTCTCACTAGGCCTGAGGTCTTGAATGTTCGTCCACGCTGCATCCTGCCTATGACCCTCATTCCTTTTCCTGGCTGTGTAGTATTCCATTGTGTGTCTCTTCTCTCACTGGGCCTGATGTGTTCAACGTTCATTCACACTGCAGCCTGCATCTGACATTCACTTCTTTTCCTGGCCATATAGTATTCCATTGTGTGTCTCTTCTCTTACTGGGCCTGATGTCTTCCAGGTTCATTCACACTGCAGCCTGCATCTGACCCTCATTCCTTTTCCTGGCTGTATAGTATTCCACTTTGTGTCTCTTTTCTCACTGTACCTGAGATCTTCCTGTTTCATTCACACTGCAGCCTGCATCTGACCCTCATTCCTTTTCCTGGCTGTATAGTATTCCACTTTGTGTCTCTTCTCTCAATGTGCCTGAGATCTTCCTGTTTCATTCACACTGCAGCCTGCATCTGACCGTCATTCCTTTTCCTGGCTATATGGTATTCCATTGAGTGTGTATTCTCTTACTGGGCCTGATGTCTTCAAGTTTCATTCACACTGTAGCCTGAGTCTGACCCTCATTCCTTTTCCTGGCTGTATACTATTCCATAGTGTGTCTCTTGTCTCACTGGGCCTGATGCCTTCAAGGTTCATCCACACTGCAGCCTGAGTCTGACACTCATTCCTTTTCCTGGCTATATGGTATTTCGTTGTGTGTCTCTTCTCCCACTGTGCGTGATGTCTTAACTTTTCACCCATGCCGCAGCCTGCGTCTGACCCTCATTCCTTTTCCTGGATGTATAGTATTCCATTGTGTGTCTCTTCTACCACTGGGCCTTATGTCTTCAAGGTTCACCCATGTCGCAGCCTGCGTCTGACCTTCATTCCTTTTCCTGGCTTTATGCTATTCCATTGTTTGTCTCTTCTCCCACTGGGCCTGATGTCTTCAAAGTTCACCCATGCCGCAGCCTGCGTCTGACCCTCATTCCTTTTCCTGGCTGTATAGTATTCCTCTCTGTGTCTCTTCTCTCCCTGGGCCTGAGATCTTCCAGGTTCATTCACACTGCAGCCTGCATCTGACCCGGCTTCCTTTTCTTGGCTGTGTAGTATTCGATTGTGTGCCTCTTCTCTCACTGGGTCTGATGTCTTCAAGGTTCATTCACACTGCAGCCTGCATCTGACCCTCATTCCTTTTCCTGGCTGTATAGTATTCCACTGTGCGTCTCTTCTCTCACTGGGCCTGATGCCTTCAAAGTTCACCTATGCCGCAGCCTGCGTCTGACCATCATTCCTTTTCCTGGCTGTATAGTATTCCATTAAGTGTCTGTTCTGTTACTGGGCCTGATGTCTTCAAGTTTCATTCACACTGCAGCCTACATCTGACCCTCATTCCTTTTACTGGCTGTATAGTATTCCATTGCGTGTCTCTTTTCTTACTGGGCCTGATGTCTCCTATGTTCACCCATGCCACAGCCTGCTTCTGACCCTCATTAATTTTCCTGGCTGTATGGTATTCCATTGTGTGTCTCTTCCTTCACAGGGCCTGAGATCTTCCAGTTTCATTCACACTGCAGCCTGCATCTGAGCCTCATTCGTTTTTGCTGTCCATATAGTATTCCATTGTGTGTCTCTTCTCCCACCGGGCCTGATGTCTTCAAGGTTCACCCATGCCGCAGGCTGCATCTGACCCTCATTCCTTTTCCTGGCTGTATAGTATTCCATTGTGTGTCTCTTTTCTCACTGGGCCTTTTGTCTTCAAGGTTCACCCATGCCGCAGCCTGCTTCTGACCCTCATTCTTTTTCCTGGCTGTGTAGTATTCCATTGCGTGTCTCTTCACTCACTGAGCCTCATGTATTCAAACTTCCTTCACTCTGCAGCCTGCATCTGATCCTCTTTCCTTTTCCTGGATGTATAGTATGCCATTGTGTGTCTCTTCTCTCACTGGGTCTGATGTCTTCAAGGTTCATTAACACTGCAGCCTGTGTCTGACCGTCATTCTTTTTACTGGCTGTATAGCATTCCATTGTGTGTGTCTTCTCTTACTGGGCCTGATGTCTTCCAGGTTCACTAACACTGCAACCTGTGTCTGACCCTCATTTCTTCTCCTGGCTGTGTAGTATTCCATTGTGTGTCTCTTCTCTCACAAGGCCTGAGGTCTTGAATGTTCGTCCACGCTGCATCCTGCCTCTGACCCTCATTCCTTTTCCTGGCTGTATAGTATTCCATTGTGTGTCTCTTCTCTCACTGGGCCTAATGTCTTCAATGTTCACCCATGCCGCAGCCTGCTTCTGAACCTCTTTCCTTTTCCTTGCTCTATGGTATTCCATTGTGTGTCTCTTCCTTCACTGGGCCTGAGATCTTCCAGGTTCATTCACACTGCAGCCTGCATCTGAGCCTCATTCGTTTTTGCTGGCCATATAGTATTCCATTGTGTGTCTCTTCTCCCACCGGGCCTGATGTCTTCAAGGTTCACCCATGCCGCAGCCTGCATCTGATCCTCATTCCTTTTCCTGGCTGTATAGTATTCCATTGTGTGTCTCTTTTCTCACTGGGCCTTTTGTCTTCAAGGTTCACCCATGCCGCAGCCTGCTTCTGACCCTCATTCTTTTTCCTGGCCGTGTAGTATTCCATTGTGTGTCTCTTCTCTCACTGGGCCTCATGTATTCAAATTTCCTTCACTCTGCAGCCTGCATCTGATCCTCCTTCATTTTCCTGGCTCTATAGTATTCCATTTTGTGTCTCTTCTCTCACTGGGTCTGATGTCTTCAATGTTCATTAACACTGCAGCCTGTGTCTGACCGTCATTCTGTTTACTGGCTGTATAGCATTCCATTGTGTGTGTCTTCTCTTACTGGGCATGATGTCTGCCAGGTTCACTAACACTGCAGCCTGTGTCTGACCCTCATTTCTTTTCCTGGCTGTGTAGTATTTCATTGTGTGTCTCTTCTCTCACTAGGCCTGAGGTCTTGAATGTTCGTCCACGCTGCATCCTGCCTCTGACGCTCATTCCTTTTCCTGGCTGTGTAGTATTCCATTGTGTGTCTCTTCTCTCACTGGGCCTGATGTGTTCAACGTTCATTCACACTGCAGCCTGCATCTGACATTCATTTCTTTTCCTGGCCATATAGTATTCCATTGTGTGTCTCTTCTCTTACTGGGCCTGATGTCTTCCAGGTTCATTCACACTGCAGCCTGCATCTGACCCTCATTCCTTTTCCTGGCTGTATAGTATTTCACTGTGTGTCTCTTTTCTCACTGTGCCTGAGATCTTCCTGTTTCATTCACACTGCAGCCTGCATCTGACCCTCATTCCTTTTCCTGGCTGTATAGTATTCCACTTTGTGTCTCTTCTCTCACTGTGCCTGAGATCTTCCTGTTTCATTCACACTGCAGCCTGAATCTGACCCTCATTCCTTTTCCTGGCTATATGGTATTCCATTGAGTGTGTATTCTCTTACTGGGCCTGATGTCTTCAAGTTTCATTCACACTGTAGCCTGCGTCTGACCCTCATTCCTTTTCCTGGCTGTATACTATTCCATAGTGTGTCTCTTGTCTCACTGGGCCTGATGCCTTCAAGGTTCATCCACACTGCAGCCTGAGTCTGACACTCATTCCTTTTCCTGGCTATATGGTATTTCGTTGTGTGTCTCTTCTCCCACTGTGCGTGATGTCTTAACTTTTCACCCATGCCGCAGCCTGCGTCTGACCCTCATTCCTTTTCCTGGATGTATAGTATTCCATTGTGTGTCTCTTCTACCACTGGGCCTTATGTCTTCAAGGTTCACCCATGCCGCAGCCTGCGTCTGACCTTCATTCCTTTTCCTGGCTTTATGCTATTCCATTGTTTGTCTCTTCTCCCACTGGGCCTGATGTCTTCAAAGTTCACCCATGCCGCAGCCTGCGTCTGACCCTCATTCCTTTTCCTGGCTGTATAGTATTCCTCTCTGTGTCTCTTCTCTCACTTGGCCTGAGATCTTCCAGGTTCATTCACACTGCAGCCTGCATCTGACCCGGCTTCCTTTTCTTGGCTGTGTAGTATTCGATTGTGTGCCTCTTCTCTCACTGGGTCTGATGTCTTCAAGGTTCATTCACACTGCAGCCTGCATCTGACCCTCATTCCTTTTCCTGGCTGTATAGTATTCCACTCTGCGTCTCTTCTCTCAATGGGCCTGATGCCTTCAAAGTTCACCTATGCCGCAGCCTGCGTCTGACCCTCATTCCTTTTCCTGGCTGTATAGTATTCCATTAAGTGTCTGTTCTATAACTGGGCCTGATGTCTTCAAGTTTCATTCACACTGCAGCCTACATCTGACCCTCATTCCTTTTCCTGGCTGTATAGTATTCCATTGCGTGTCTCTTTTCTTACTGGGCCTGAAGTCTCCTATGTTCACCCATGCCACAGCCTGCTTCTGACCCTCATTCCTTTTCCTGGCTGTATGGTATTCCATTGTGTGTCTCTTCCTTCACTGGGCCTGAGATCTTGCAGGTTCATTCACACTGCAGCCTGCATCTGACGCTCGTTCGTTTTAGCTGGCCATATAGTATTCCATTGTATGTCTCTTCTCCCACCGGGCCTGATGTCTTCAAGGTTAATCCATGCCGCAGCCTGCATCTGACCCTCATTCCTTTTCCTGGATGTATAGTGTTCCACTGTGCGTCTCTTCTCTCACTGGGCCTGAGATTTTCCAGGTTCATTCACACTGCAGCCTGAATCTGACCCTCATTCCTTTTCCTGGCTCTACAGTATTCCATTGTGTGTCTCTCCTCCCATTGGGCATGATGTCTTCAAAGTTCACCCATGCCGCAGCCTGCGTCTGACCCTCATTCCTTTTCCCGGCTGTATAGTATTCCATTGTGTGTCTCTTCTACCACTGGGCCTGATGCCTTTAAGGTTCACCCATGACACAGCCTGCATCTTTCCCTCATTCCATTTCCTGGCTCTATGGTATTTCATTGTGTGTCTCTTTTCCCAGTGGGCCTGATGTCTTCACGGGTCACCCATGCTGCAGCCTGGGTCTGTCTCTCATTCCTTTTCCTGGCTGTATAGTATTCCATTAAGTGTCTGTTCTCTTACTGGGCCTGATGTCTTCAAGTTTCATTCACACTGCAGCCTACATCTGACCCTCATTCCTTTTCCTGGCTATATAGTATTCCATTGCGTGTCTCTTTTCTCACTGGGCCTAATGTCTCCTATGTTCACCCATGCCGCAGCCTGCCTCTGACACTCATTCCTTTTCCTCGCAGTATGGTATTCCATTGTGTGTCTCTTCCTTCACTGGGCCTGAGATCTTCCAAGTTCATTCACACTGCAGCCTGCATCTGACGCTCGTTCGTTTTAGCTGGCCATATAGTATTCCATTGTGTGTCTCTTCTCCCACCGGGCCTGATGTGTTCAAAGTTCAACCATGCCGCAGCCTTCATCAGACCCTCATTCCTTTTCCTGGCTGTATAGTATTCCATTGTGTGTCTCTTCTCCCCCTGGGCCTGATGGCTTCAACGTTCACCCATGCCGCAGCATGCGTCTGACCCTCATTCCTTTTCCTGGCTGTATACTATTCCATAGTGTGTCTCTTGTCTCACTGGGCCTGATGCCTTCAAGGTTCATCCACACTGCAGCCTGTGTCTGAACCTCATAATTTTTCCTGGCTATATGGTGTTTCGTTGTGGGTCTCTTCTCCCACTGTGCGTGATGTCTTCACTTTTCACCCATGCCGCAGCCTGCGTCTGACCCTCATTCCTTTTCCTGGCTGTATAGTATTCCATTGACTGTTTATTCTCTTACTGGGCCTGATGACTTCAAGTTTCATTCACACTGTAGCCTGCGTCTGACCCTCATTCCTTTTCCTGTCTGTATAGTATTCCATTGTGTGTCTCTTCTCTTACTGGGCCTGATGTCTTCCAGGTTCATTCCCACTGCAGCCTGCATCTGACCCTCATTCCTTTCTCTGGATGTATAGTATTCCATTGTGTGTCTCTTCTCCCACCGGGCCTGATGTCTTCAAAGTTCACCCATGCCGCAGCCTGCGTCTGACCCTCATTCCTTTTCCTGGATGTATAGTATTCCATTGTGTGTCTCTTCTACCACTGGGCCTGATGTCTTCAAGGTTCACCCATGCCGCAGCCTGCGTCTGACCTTCATTCCTTTTCCTGGCTTTATGGTATTCCATTGTTTCTCTCTTCTCCCACTTGGCCTGATGACTTCAAAGTTCACCCATGCCGCAGCCTGCATCTGAACCTCATTCCTTTTCCTGGCTGAATGGTATTCCATTGTGTGTCTCTTCCTTCACTGGGCGTGAGATCTTCCAGGTTCATTCACACTGCAGCCTGCATCTGACCCTCATTCGTTTTAACTGGACATATAGTATTCCATTGTGTGTCTCTTCTCCCACCGGGCCTGATGTTTTCAAGGTTCACCCATGCCGCAGCCTGCATCTGACCCTCATTTCTTTTCCTGGCTGTATAGTATTCCATTGTGTGTCTCTTCTCTTACTCGGCCTGATGTCTTCCAGGTTCACTCACACTGCAGCCTGTGTCTGACCCTCATTCCTTTTCCTGGCTGTATAGTATTCCATTGTGTGTCTCTTTTCTCACTGGGCCTTTTGTCTTCAAGGTTCACCCATGCCGCAGCCTGCTTCTGACCCTCATTCTTTTTCCTGGCCGTGTAGTATTCCATTGCGTATCTATTCTCTCACTGGGCATCATGTATTCAAATTTCCTTCACTCTGCAGCCTGCATCTGATCCTCTTTCCTTTTCCTGGCTCTATAGTATTCCATTTTGTGTCTCTTCTCTCACTGTGTCTGATGACTTCAAGGTTCATTAACACTGCAGCTTGTGTCTGACCGTCATTCTTTTTACTGGCTGTATAGCACTCCGTTGTGTGTGTCTTCTCTTACTGGGTCTTATGTCTTCTAGGGTAACTAACACTGCAGCCTGTGTCTGACCCTCATTTCTTTTCCTGGCTGTGTAGTATTCCATTGTGTGTCTCTTCTCTCACTAGGCCTGAGGTCTTGAATGTTCGTCCACGCTGCATCCTGCCTCTGACCCTCATTCCTTTTCCTGGCTGTGTAGTATTCCATTGTGTGTCTCTTCTCTCACTGGGCCTGATGTGTTCAACGTTCATTCACACTGCAGCCTGCATCTGATATTCATTTCTTTTCCTGGCCATATAGTATTCAATTGTGTGTCTCTTCTCTTACTGGGCCTGATGTCTTCCAGGTTCATTCACACTGCAGTCTGCATCTGACCCTCATTCCTTTTCCTGGCTGTATAGTATTCCACTTTGTGACTCTTCTCTCACTGTGCCTGAGATCTTCCTGTTTCATTCACACTGCAGCCTGCATCTGACCCTCATTCCTTTTCCTGGCTATATGGTATTTCGTTGTGTGTCTCTTCTCCAACTGTGCGTGATGTCTTCACTTTTCACCCATGCCGCAGCCTGCGCCTGACCCTCATTCCTTTTCCTGGATGTATAGTATTCCATTGAGTGTGTATTCTCTTACTGGGCCTGATGTCTTCAAGTTTCATTCACACTGTAGCCTGCGTCTGACCCTCATTCCTTTTCCTGGCTGTATAGTATTCCATAGTGTGTCTCTTGTCTCACTGGGCCTGATGCCTTCAAAGTTCATCCACACTGCAGCCTGTGTCTGACCCTCATTCCTTTTCCTGGTTATATGGTATTTCGTTGTGTGTCTCTTCTCCCACTGTGCGTGATGTCTTCACTTTTCACCCATGCCGCAGCCTGCATCTGACCCTCATTCCTTTTCCTGGCTGTATAGTATTCCATTGACTGTTTATTCTCTTACTGGGCCTGATGTCTTCAAGTTTCATCCACACTGTACCCTGCGTCTGACCCTCATTCCTTTTCTGTCTGTATAGTATTCCATTGTGTGTCTCTTCTCTTACTGGGCCTGATGTCTTCCAGGTTCACTCACACTGCAGCCTGTGTCTGACCCTCATTCCTTTTCCTGGCTTTTTAGTATTCCATTGTGTGTCTCTTTCCTCACTAAGCCTGAGGTCTTGAAGGTTCATCCACGCTGCAGCCTCCATCTCACCCTCATTCCCTTTCCTGGCTCTGTAGTGTTCCATTGAGAGTCTCTTCTCTTACAGGGCCTGATGTCTTCAATGTTCACCCATGCCGCAGCCTGCTTCTGAACCTCTTTCCTTTTCCTTGCTCTATGGTATTCCATTGTGTGTCTCTTCCTTCACTTGGCCTGAGATCTTCCAGGTTCATTCACACTGCAGCCTGCATCTGAGCCTCATTCGTTTTTGCTGGCCATATAGTATTCCATTGTGTGTCTCTTCTCCCACCGATCCTGATGTCTTCAAGGTTCACCCATGCCGCAGACTGCATCTGACCCTCATTCCTTTTCTTGGCTGTATAGTATTCCATTGTGTGTCTCTTTTCTCACTGCGCCTTTTGTCTTCAAGGTTCACCCATGCCGCATCCTGCTTCTGACCCTCATTCTTTTTCCTGGCTGTGTAGTATTCCATTGCGTGTCTCTTCTCTCACTGGGCCTCATGTATTCAAATTTCCTTCACTCTGCAGCCTGCATCTGATCCTCTTTCCTTTTCCTGGCTCTATAGTATTCCATTTTGTGTCTCTTCTCTCACTGGGTCTGATGTCTTCAAGGTTCATTAACACTGCAGCCTGTGTCTGACCGTCATTCTTTTTACTGGCTGTATAGCATTCCATTGTGTGTGTCTTCTCTTACTGGGCATGATGTCTTCCAGGTTCACTAACACTGCAGCCTGTGTCTGACCCTCATTTCTTTTCCTGGCTGTGTAGTATTCCATTGTGTGTCTCTTCTCTCACTAGGCCTGAGGTCTTGAATGTTCGTCCACGCTGCATCCTGCCTCTGACCCTCATTCCTTTTCCTGGCTGTGTAGTATTCCATTGTGTGTCTCTTCTCTCACTGGGCCTGATGTGTTCAACGTTCATTCACACTGCAGCCTGCATCTGACATTCCTTTCTTTTCCTGGCCATATAGTATTCCATTGTGTGTCTCTTCTCTTACTGGGCCTGATGTCTTCCAGGTTCATTCACACTGCAGCCTGCATCTGACCCTCATTCCTTTTCCTGGCAGTATAGTATTCCACTGTGTGTCTCTTTTCTCACTGTGCCTGAGATATTCCTGTTTCATTCACACTGCAGCCTGCATCTGACCCTCATTCCTTTTCCTGGCTGTATAGTATTCCATAGTGTGTCTCTTGTCTCACTGGGCCTGATACCTTCAAGGTTCATCCACACTGTAGCCTGCGTCTGACCCTCATTCCTTTTCCTGGTTATATGGTATTCCGTTGTGTGTCTCTTCTCCCACTGTGCGTGATGTCTTCACTTTTCACCCATGCCGCAGCCTGCATCTGACCCTCATTCCTTTTCCTGGCTGTATAGTATTCCATTGACTGTTTATTCTCTTACTGGGCCTGATGTCTTCAAGTTTCATTCACACTGTACCCTGCGTCTGACCCTCATTCCTTTTCCTGGCTGTATAGTATTCCATTGTGTGTCTCTTCTCTCACTGGGCCTGATGTCTTCAATGTTCACCCATGCCGCAGCCTGCTTCTGAACCTCTTTCCTTTTCCTTGCTGTATGGTATTCCATTGTGTGTCTCTTCCTTCACTGGGCCTGAGATCTTCCAGGTTCATTCACACTGCAGCCTGCATCTGAGCCTCATTCGTTTTTGCTGGCCATATAGTATTCCATTGTGTGTCTCTTCTCCCACCGAGCCTGATGTCTTCAAGGTTCACCCATGCCGCAGCCTGCATCTGACCCTCATTTCTTTTCCTGGCTGTATAGTATTACATTGTGTGTCTCTTTTCTCACTGGGCCTTTTGTCTTCAAGGTTCACCCATGCCGCAGCTTGCTTCTGACCCTCATTCTTTTTCCTGTCTGTGTACTATTCCATTGCGGGTCTCTTCTCTCACTGGGCCTCATGTATTCAAATTTCCTTCACTCTGCAGCCTGCATCTGATCCTCTTTTCTTTTCCTGGCTCTATAGTATTCCATTATGTGTCTCTTCTCTCACTGGGTCTGATGCCTTCAAGGTTCATTAACACTGCAGCCTGTGTCTGACCGTCATTCTTTTTACTGGCTGTATAGCATTCCATTGTGTGTGTCTTCTCTTACTGGGCATGATGTCTTCCAGGTTCACTAACACTGCAGCCTGTGTCTGACCCTCATTTCTTTTCCTGGCTGTGTAGTATTCCATTGTGTGTCTCTTCTCTCACTAGGCGTGAGGTCTTGAATGTTCGTCCACGCTGCATCCTGCCTCTGACCCTCATTCCTTTTCCAGGCTGTGTAGTATTCCATTGTGTGTCTCTTCTCTCACTGGGCCTGATGTGTTCAACGTTCATTCACACTGCAGCCTGCATCTGACATTCATTTCTTTTCCTGGCCATATAGTATTCCATTGTGTGTCTCTTCTCTTACTGGGCCTGATGTCTTCCAGGTTCATTCACACTGCAGCCTGCATCTGATCCTCATTCCTTTTCCTGGCTGTATAGTATTTCACTTTGTGTCTCTTCTCTCACTGTGCCTGAGATCTTCCTGTTTCATTCACACTGCAGCCTGCATCTGACCTTCATTCCTTTTCCTGGCTTTATGGTGTTCCATTGTTTGTCTCTTCTCCCACTTGGCCTGATGACTTCAAAGTTCACCCATGCCGCAGCCTGCGTCTGACCCTCATTCCTTTTCCTGGCTGTGTGGTATTCCATTGTGTGTCTCTTCCTTCACTGGGCGTGAGATCTTCCAGGTTCATTCACACTGCAGACTGCATCTGACCCTCATTCGTTTTAACTTGCTATATAGTATTCCATTGTGTGTCTCTTCTCCCACCGGGCCTGCTGTTTTCAAGGTTCACCCGTGCCGCAGCCTGCATCTGACCCTCATTCCTTTTCCTGGCTGTATAGTATTCCATTGTGTGTCTCTTCCCATACTGGGCCTGATGTCTTCCAGGTTCACTCACACTGCAGCCTGTGTCTGACCCTCATTCCTTTTCCTGGCTGTTTAGTATTGGATTTTGTGTCTCTTCTCTCACTAGGCCTGAGGTCTTGAAGGTTCATCCACGCTGCAGCCTGCATCTGACCCTCATTCCCTTTCCTAGCTCTGTAGTATTCCATTGAGTGTCTCTTGTCTTACAGGGCCTGATGTCCTCAAGTTTCATTCACACTGCATCCTGCGTCTGACCCTCATTCCTTTTCCTGGCTGTATAGTATTCCATTGTGTGTCTCTTCTCTCACTGGGCCTCATGTATTCAAATTTCCTTCACTCTGCAGCCTGCATCTGATCCTCTTTCCTTTTCCTGGCTGTATAGTATTCCATTTTGTGTCTCTTCTCTCACTGTGTCTGATGACTTCAAGGTTCAATAACACTGCAGCTTGTGTCTGACCGTCATTCTTTTTACTGGCTGTATAGCATTCCGTTGTGTGTGTCTTCTCTTACTGGGCCTTATGTCTTCTAGGTTAACTAACACTGCAGCCTGTGTCTGACCCTCATTTCTTTTTCTGGCTGTGTAGTATTCCATTGTGTGTCTCTTCTCTCACTAGACCTGAGGTCTTGAATGCTCGTCCACGCTGCATCCTGCCTCTGACCCTCATTCCTTTTCCTGGCTGTGTAGTATTCCATTGTGTGTCTCTTCTCTCACTGGGCCTGATGTGTTCAACGTTCATTCACACTGCAGCCTGCATCTGATATTCATTTCTTTTCCTGGCCATATAGTATTCCATTGTGTGTCTCTTCTCTTACTGGGCCTGATGTCTTCCATGTTCATTCACACTGGAGCCTGCATCAGACCCTCATTCCTTTTCCTGGCTGTATAGTATTCCACTTTGTGACTCTTCTCTCACTGTGCCTGAGATCTTCCTGTTTCATTCACACTGCAGCCTGCATCTGACCCTCATTCCTTTTACTGGCTATATGGTATTTCGTTGTGTGTCTCTTCTCCAACTGTGCGTGATGTCTTCGCTTTTCACCCATGCCGCAGCCTGCGCCTGACCCTCATTCCTTTTCCTGGATGTATAGTATTCCATTGAGTGTGTATTCTCTTACTGGGCCTGATGTCTTCAAGTTTCATTCACACTGTAGCCTGCGTCTGACCCTCATTCCTTTTCCTGGCTGTATGGTATTCCATAGTGTGTCTCTTGTCTCACTGGGCCTGATGCCTTCAAAGTTCATCCACACTGCAGCCTGTGTCTGACCCTCATTCCTTTTCCTGGTTATATGGTATTTCGTTGTGTGTCTCTTCTCCCACTGTGCGTGATGTCTTCACTTTTCACCCATGCCGCAGCCTGCATCTGACCCTCATTCCTTTTCCTGGCTGTATAGTATTCCATTGACTGTTTATTCTCTTACTGGGCCTGATGTCTTCAAGTTTCATTCACACTGTAACGTGCGTCTGACCCTCATTCCTTTTCTGTCTGTATAGTATTCCATTGTGTGTCTCTTCTCTTACTGGGCCTGATGTCTTCCAGGTTCACTCACACTGCAGCCTGTGTCTGACCCTCATTCCTTTTCCTGGCTTTTTAGTATTCCATTATGTGTCTCTTTCCTCACTAAGCCTGAGGTCTTGAAGGTTCATCCACGCTGCAGCCTGCATCTGACCCTCATTCCCTTTCCTGGCTCTGTAGTGTTCCATTGAGTGTCTCTTCTCTTACAGGGCCTGATGTCTTCAATGTTCACCCATGCCGCAGCGTGCTTCTGAACCTCTTTCCTTTTCCTTGCTCTATGGTATTCCATTGTGTGTCTCTTCCTTCACTGGGCCTGAGATCTTCCAGGTTCATTCACACTGCAGCCTGCATCTGAGCCTCATTCGTTTTTGTTGGGCATATAGTATTCCATTGTGTGTCTCTTCTCCCACCGAGCCTGATGTCTTCAAGGTTCACCCATGCCGCAGCCTGCATCTGACCCTCATTCCTTTTCCTAGCTGTATAGTATTCCATTGTGTGTCTCTTTTCTCACTGCGCCTTTTGTCTTCAAGGTTCACCCATGCCGCATCCTGCTTCTGACCCTCATTCTTTTTCCTGGCTGTGTAGTATTCCATTGCGTGTCTCTTCTCTCACTGGGCCTCATGTATTCAAATTTCCTTCACTCTGCAGCCTGCATCTGATCCTCTTTCCTTTTCCTGGCTCTATAGTATTCCATTTTGTGTCTCTTCTCTCACTGGGTCTGATGTCTTCAAGGTTCATTAACACTGCAGCCTGTGTCTGACCGTCATTCTTTTTACTGGCTGTATAGCATTCCATTGTGTGTGTCTTCTCTTACTGGGCATGATGTCTTCCAGGTTCACTAACACTGCAGCCTGTGTCTGACCCTCATTTCTTTTCCTGGCTGTGTAGTATTCCATTGTGTGTCTCTTCTCTCACTAGGCCTGAGGTCTTGAATGTTCGTCCACGCTGCATCCTGCCTCTGACCCTCATTCCTTTTCCTGGCTGTGTAGTATTCCATTGTGTGTCTCTTCTCTCACTGGGCCTGATGTGTTCAACGTTCATTCACACTGCAGCCTGCATCTGACATTCATTTCTTTTCCTGGCCATATAGTATTCCATTGTGTGTCTCTTCTCTTACTGGGCCTGATGTCTTCCAGGTTCATTCACACTGCAGCCTGCATCTGACCCTCATTCCTTTTCCTGGCTGTATAGTATTCCACTTTGTGTCTCTTTTCTCACTGTGCCTGAGATCTTCCTGTTTCATTCACACTGCAGCCTGCATCTGACCCTCATTCCTTTTCCTGGCTGTATAGTATTCCACTTTGTGTCTCTTCTCTCACTGTGCCTGAGATCTTCCTGTTTCATTCACACTGTAGCCTGCATCTGACCCTCATTCCTTTTCCTGGCTATATGGTATTCCATTGAGTGTGTATTCTCTTACTGGGCCTGATGTCTTCAAGTTTCATTCACACTGTAGCCTGAGTCTGACCCTCATTCCTTTTCCTGGCTGTATACTATTCCATAGTGTGTCTCTTGTCTCTCTGGGCCTGATGCCTTCAAGGTTCATCCACACTGCAGCCTGAGTCTGACCCTCATTCCTTTTCCTGGCTATATGGTTTTCCATTGTGTGTCTCTTCTCCCACCTTGCCTGATGTGTTCAAGGTTCACCCATGCCGCAGCCTGCATCAGACCCTCATTCCTTTTCCTGGCTGTATAGTATTCCATTGTGTGTCTCTTCTCCCACTGGGCCTGATGGCTTCAACGTTCACCCATGCCGCAGCATGCGTCTGACCCTCATTCCTTTTCCTGGCTGTATACTATTCCATAGTGTGTCTCTTGTCTCACTGGGCCTGATGCCTTCAAGGTTCATCCACACTGCAGCCTGTGTCTGACCCTCATACTTTTTCCTGGCTATATGGTATTTCGTTGTGGGTCTCTGCTCCCACTGTGCGTGGTGTCTTCACTTTTCACCCATGCTGCAGCCTGCGTCTGACCCTCATTCCTTTTCCTGGCTGTATAGTATTCCATTGACTGTTTATTCTCTTACTGTGCCTGATGACTTCAAGTTTCATTCACACTTTAGCCTGCGTCTGACCGTCATTCCTTTTCCTGTCTGTATAGTATTCCATTGTGTGTCTCTTCTCTTACTGGGCCTGATGTCTTCCAGGTTCATTCCCAATGCAGCCTGAATCTTACCCTCATTCCTTTTTCTGGATGTATAGTATTCCATTGTGTGTCTCTTCTCCCACTGGGCCTGATGTCTTCAAAGTTCACCCATGCCGCAGCCTGCGTCTGACCCTCATTCCTTTTCCTGGATGTATAGTATTCCATTGTGTGTCTCTTCTACCACCGGGCCTGATGTCTTCAAGGTTCACCCATGCCGCAGCCTGCGTCTGACCTTCATTCCTTTTCCTGGCTTTATGGTATTCCATTGTTTGTCTCTTCACCCGCTTGGCCTGATGACTTCAAAGTTCACCCATGCCGCAGCCTTCTTCTGACCCTCATTCCTTTTCCTGGCTGTATGGTATTCCATTGTGTGTCTCTTCCTTCACTGGGCCTGAGATCTTGCAGGTTCATTCACACTGCAGCCTGCATCTGACGCTCGTTCATTTTAGCTGGCCATATAGTATTCCATTGTCTGTCTCTTCTCCCACCGGGCCTGATGTCTTCAAGGTTAATCCATGCCACAGCCTGCATCTGACCCTCATTCCTTTTCCTGGATGTATAGTGTTCCACTGTGCGTCTCTTCTCTCACTGGGCCTGAGATTTTCCAGGTTCATTCACACTGCAGCCTGAATCTGACCCTCATTCCTTTTCCTGGCTCTACAGTATTCCATTGTGTGTCTCTCCTCCCATTGGGCATGATGTCTTCAAAGTTCACCCATGCCGCAGCCTGCGTCTGACCCTCATTCCTTTTCCCGGCTGTATAGTATTCCATTGTGTGTCTCTTCCACCACTGGGCCTGATGCCTTTAAGGTTCACCCATGACACAGCCTGCATCTGACCCTCATTCCATTTCCTGCCTCTATGGTATTTCATTGTATGTCTCTTCTCCCAGTGGGCCTGATGTCTTCACGGGTCACCCATGCCGCAAACTGGGTCTGTCCCTCATTCCTTTTCCTGGCTGTATAGTATTCCATTAAGTGTCTGTTCTCTTACTGGGCCTGATGTCTTCAAGTTTCATTCACACTGCAGCCTACATCTGACCCTCATTCCTTTTCCTGGCTATATAGTATTCCATTGCGTGTCTCTTTTCTCACTGGGCCTGATGTCTCCTATGTTCACCCATGCCGCAGCCTGCCTCTGACCCTCATTCCTTTTCCTCGCAGTATGGTATTCCATTGTGTGTCTCTTCCTTCACTGGGCCTGAGATCTTCCAGGTTCATTCACACTGCAGCCTGCATCTGACGCTCGTTCGTTTTAGCTGGCCATATAGTATTCCATTGTGTGTCTCTTCTCCCACCGGGCCTGATGTGTTCAAGGTTCACCCATGCCGCAGCCTGCATCAGACCCTCATTCCTTTTCCTGGCTGTATAGTTTTCCATTGTGTGTCTCTTCTCCCACTGGGCCTGATGGCTTCAACGTTCACCCATGCCGCAGCATGCGTCTGACCCTCATTCCTTTTCCTGGCTGTATACTATTCCATAGTGTGTCTCTTGTCTCACTGGGCCTGATGCCTTCAAGGTTCATCCACACTGCAGCCTGTGTCTGACCCTCATACTTTTTCCTGGCTATATGGTATTTCGTTGTGGGTCTCTTCTCCCACTGTGTGTGATGTCTTCACTTTTCACCCATGCCGCAGCCTGCGTCTGACCCTCATTCCTTTTCCTGGCTGTATAGTATTCCATTGACTGTTTATTCTCTTACTGGGCCTGACGACTTCAAGTTTCATTCACACTGTAGCCTGCGTCTGACCCTCATTCCTTTTCCTGTCTGTATAGTATTCCATTGTGTGTCTCTTCTCTTACTGGGCCTGATGTCTTCCAGGTTCATTCCCACTGCAGCCTGCATCTGACCCTCATTCCTTTTTCTGGATGTATAGTATTCCATTGTGTGTCTCTTCTCCCACCGGGCCTGATGTCTTCAAAGTTCACCCATGCCGCAGCCTGCGTCTGACCCTCATTCCTTTTCCTGGATGTATAGTATTCCATTGTGTGTCTCTTCTACCACTGGGCCTGATGTCTTCAAGGTTCACCCATGCCGCAGCCTGCGTCTGACCTTCATTCCTTTTCCTGGCTTTATGGTATTCCATTGTTTCTCTCTTCTCCCACTTGGCCTGATGACTTCAAAGTTCACGCATGCCGCAGCCTGCATCTGAACCTCATTCCTTTTCCTGGCTGTATGGTATTCCATTGTGTGTCTCTTCCTTCACTGGGCGTGAGATCTTCCAGGTTCATTCACACTGCAGCCTGCATCTGACCCTCATTCGTTTTAACTGGCCATATAGTATTCCATTGTGTGTCTCTTCTCCCACCGGGCCTGATGTTTTCAAGGTTCACCCATGCCGCAGCCTGCATCTGACCCTCATTCCTTTTCCTGGCTGTATAGTATTCCATTGTGTGTCTCTTCTCTTACTGGGCCTGATGTCTTCCAGGTTCACTCACACTGCAGCCTGTGTCTGACCCTCATTCCTTTTCCTGGCTGTTTAGTATTCCATTGTGTGTCTCTTCTCTCACTAGGCCTGAGGTCTTGAATGTTCATCCACGCTGCAGCCTGCATCAGACCCTCATTCCCTTTCCTGGCTCTGTAGTATTCCATTGAGTGTCTCTTCTCATACAGGGCCTGATGTCTTCAAGTTTCAGTCACTCTGCATCCTGCGTCTGACCCTCATTCCTTTTCCTGGCTGTATATTATTCCATTGTGTGTCTCTTCTCTCACTGGGCCTAATGTCTTCAATGTTCACCCATGCCGCAGCCTGCTTCTGAAACTCTTTCCTTTTCCTTGCTCTAAGGTATTCCATTGTGTGTCTCTTCCTTCACTGGGCCTGAGATCTTCCAGGTTCATTCACACGGCAGCCTGCATCTGAGCCTCATTCGTTTTTGCTGGCCATAGAGTATTCCATTGTGTGTCTCTTCTCCCACCGAGCCTGATGTCTTCAAGGTTCACCCATGCCGCAGCCTGCATCTGACCCTCATTCCTTTTCCTGGCTGTATAGTATTCCATTGTGTGTCTCTTTTCTCACTGGGCCTTTTGTCTTCATGGTTCACCCATGCCGCAGCCTGCTTCTGACCCTCATTCTTTTTCCTGGCCGTGTAGTATTCCATTGCGTGTCTCTTCTCTCACTGGGCCTCATGTATTCAAATTTCCTTCACTCTGCAGCCTGCATCTGATCCTCTTTCCTTTTCCTGGCTCTATAGTATTCCATTTTGTGTCTCTTCTCTCACTGGGTCTGATGTCTTCAAGGTTCATTAACACTGCAGCCTGTGTCTGACCGTCATTCTTTTTACTGGCTGTATAGCATTCCATTGTGTGTGTCTTCTCTTACTGGGCCTGATGTCTTCCAGGTTCACTAATACTGCAGCCTGTGTCTGACCTTCATTTCTTTTCCTGGCTGTGTAGTATTCCATTGTGTGTCTCTTCTCTCACTAGGCCTGAGGTCTTGAATGTTCGTCCACGCTGCATCCTCCCTCTGACCCTCATTCCTTTTCCTGGCTGTGTAGTATTCCATTGTGTGTCTCTTCTCTCACTGGGCCTGATGTGTTCAACGTTCATTCACACTGCAGCCTGCATCTGACATTCATTTCTTTTCCTGGCCATATAGTATTCCATTGTGTGTCTCTTCTCTTACTGGGCCTGATGTCTTCCAGGTTCATTCACACTGCAGCCTGCATCTGACCCACATTCCTTTTCCTGGCTGTATAGTATTTCACTGTGTGTCTCTTTTCTCACTGTGCCTGAGATCTTCCGGTTTCATTCACACTGCAGCCTGCATCTGACCCTCATTCCTTTTCCTGGCTGTATAGTATTCCACTTTGTGTCTCTTCTCTCACTGTGCCTGAGATCTTCCTGTTTCATTCACACTGCAGCCTGAATCTGACCCTCATTCCTTTTCCTGGCTATATGGTATTTCGTTGTGTGTCTATTCTCCCACTCTGCGTGATGTCTTCAATTTTCACCCATGCCGCAGCCTGCGTCTGAACCTCATTCCTTTTCCTGGCTGTATAGTATTCCATTGAGTGTGTATTCTCTTACTGGGCCTGATGACTTCAAGTTTCATTCACACTGTAGCCTGCGTCTGACCCTCATTCCTTTTCCTGTCTGTATAGTATTCCATTGTGTGTCTCTTCTCTTACTGGGCCTGATGTCTTCCAGTTTCATTCCCACTGCAGCCTGCATCTGACCCTCATTCCTTTTTCTGGATGTATAGTATTCCATTGTGTGTCTCTTCTCAAACTGGGCCTGATGTCTTCAAAGTTCACCCATGCCGCAGCCTGCGTCTGACCCTCATTCCTTTTCCTGGATGTATAGTATTCCATTGTGTGTCTCTTCTACCACTGGGCCTGATGTCTTCAAGGTTCACCCATGCCACAGCCCTCGTCTGACCTTCATTGCTTTTCCTGGCTTTATGGTATTCCATTGTTTGTCTCTTCTCCCACTTGGCCTGATGACTTCAAAGTTCACCCATGCCGCAGCCTGCGTCTGACCCTCATTCCTTTTCCTGGCTGTGTGGTATTCCATTGTGTGTCTCTTCCTTCACTGGGTGTGAGATCTTCCAGCTTCATTCACACTGCAGCCTGCATCTGACCCTCATTCGTTTTAACTGGCTATATAGTATTCCATTGTGTGTCTCTTCTCCCACCGGGCTTGCTGTTTTCAATGTTCACCCGTGCCGCAGCCTGCATCTGACCCTCATTCCGTTTCCTGGCTGTATAGTATTCCATTGTGTGTCTCTTCCCTTACTGGGCCTGATGTCTTCCAGGTTCACTCACACTGCAGCCTGTGTCTGACCCTCATTCCTTTTCCTGGCTGTTTAGTGTTCCGTTTTGTGTCTCTTCTCTCACTAGGCCTGAGGTCTTGAAGGTTCATCCACGCTGCAGCCTGCATCTGACCCTCATTCCCTTTCCTGGCTCTGTAGTATTCCATTGAATGTCTCTTCTCTTACAGGGCCTGATGTCCTCAAGTTTCATTCACACTGCATCCTGCGTCTGACCCTCATTCCTTTTCCTGGCTGTATAGTATTCCATTGTGTGTCTCTTCTCTCACTGGGCCTTATGTCTTCAGTGTTCAGCCATGCCGCAGCCTGCTTCTGAACCTCTTTCCTTTTCCTTGATCTATGGTATTCCATTGTGTGTCTCTTCCTTCACTGGGCCTGAGATCTTCCAGGTTCATTCACACTGCAGCCTGCATCTGAGCCTCATTCGTTTTTGCTGGCCATATAGTATTCCATTGTGTGTCTCTTCTCCCACCGGGCCTGATGTCTTCAAGGTTCACCCATGCCGCAGCCTGCATCTGACCCTCATTCCTTTTCCTGGCTGTATAGTATTCCATTGTGTGTCTCTTTTCTCACTGCGCCTTTTGTCTTCAAGGTTCACCCATGCCGCATCCTGCTTCTGACCCTCATTCTTTTTCCTGGCTGTGTAGTATTCCATTGCGTGTCTCTTCTCTCACTAGGCCTCATATATCAAATTTCCTTCACTCTGCAGCCTGCATCTGATCCTCTTTCCTTTTCCTGGCTCTATAGTATTCCATTTTGTGTCTCTTCTCTCACTGGGTTTGATGTCTTCAAGGTTCATTAACACTGCAGCCTGTGTCTGACCGTCATTCTTTTTACTGGCTGTATAGCATTCCATTGTGTGTGTCTTCTCTTACTGGGCATGATGTCTTCCAGGTTCACTAACACTGCAGCCTGTGTCTGACCCTCATTTCTTCTCCTGGCTGTGTAGTATTCCATTGTGTGTCTCTTCTCTCACTAGGCCTGAGGTCTTGAATGTTCGTCCATGCTGCATCCTGCCTATGACCCTCATTCCTTTTCCTGGCTGTGTAGTATTCCATTGTGTGTCTCTTCTCTCACTGGGCCTGATGTGTTCAAAGTTCATTCACACTGCAGCCTGCATCTGACATTCATTTCTTTTCCTGGCCATATAGTATTCCATTGTGTGTCTCTTCTCTTACTCGGCCTGATGTCTTCCAGGTTCATTCACACTGCAGCCTGCATCTGACCCTCATTCCTTTTCCTGGCTGTATAGTATGCCACTGTGTATCTCTTTTCTCACTGTGCCTGAGATCTTCCTGTTTCATTCACACTGCAGCCTGCATCTGACCCTCATTCCTTTTCCTGGCTGTATAGTATTCCACTTTGTGTCTCTTCTCTCACTGTGCCTGAGATCTTCCTGTTTCATTCACACTGCAGCCTGCATCTGACCCTCATTCCTTTTCCTGGCTATATGGTATTCCATTGAGTGTGTATTCTCTTACGGGGCCTGATGTCTTCAAGTTTCATTCACACTGTAGCCTGCGTCTGACCCTCATTCCTTTTCCTGGCTGTATACTCTTCCATAGTGTGTCTCTTGTCTCACTGGGCCTGATGCCTTCAAGGTTCATCCACACTGCAGCCTGAGTCTGACACTCATTCCTTTTCCTGGCTATATGGTATTTCGTTGTGTGTCTCTTCTCCCACTGTGCGTGATGTCTTAACTTTTCACCCATGCCGCAGCCTGCGTCTGACCCTCATTCATTTTCCTGGATGTATAGTATTCCATTGTGTGTCTCTTCTACCACTGGGCCTTATGTCTTCAAGGTTCACCCATGCCGCAGCCTGCGTCTGACCTTCATTCCTTTTCCTGGCTTTATGCTATTCCATTGTTTGTCTCTTCTCCCACTGGGCCTGATGTCTTCAAAGTTCACCGATGCCGCAGCCTGCGTCTGACCCTCATTCCTTTTCCAGGCTGTATAGTATTCCTCTCTGTGTCTCTTCTCTCACTGGGCCTGAGATCTTCCAGGTTCATTCACACTGCAGCCTGCATCTGACCCGGCTTCCTTTTCTTGGCTGTGTAGTATTCGATTGTGTGCCTCTTCTCTCACTGGGTCTGATGTCTTCAAGGTTCATTCACACTGCAGCCTGCATCTGACCCTCATTCCTTTTCCTGGCTGTATAGTATTCCACTGTGCGTCTCTTCTCTCACTGGGCCTGATGCCTTCAAAGTTCACCTATGCCGCAGCCTGCGTCTGACCCTCATTCCTTTTCCTGGCTGTATAGTATTCCATTAAGTGTCTGTTCTATTACTGGGCCTGATGTCTTCAAGTTTCATTCACACTGCAGCCTACATCTGACCCTCATTCCTTTTCCTGGCTGTATAGTATTCCATTGCGTGTCTCTTTTCTTACTGGGCCTGATGTCTCCTATGTTCACCCATGCCACAGCCTGCTTCTGACCCTCATTAATTTTCCTGGCTATATGGTATTCCATTGTGTGTCTCTTACTTCACTGGGCCTGAGATCTTCCAGGTTCATTCACACAGCAGCATGTATCTGACGCTCGTTCGTTTTAGCTGGCCATATAGTATTCCATTGTGTGTCTCTTCTCCCACCGGGCCTGATGTGTTCAACTTTCACCCATGCCGCAGCCTGCAGCAGACCCTCATTCCTTTTCCTGGCTGTATAGTATTCCATTGTGTGTCTCTTCTCCCACTGGGCCTGATGGCTTCAACGTTCACCCATGCCGCAGCATGCGTCTGACCCTCATTCCTTTTCCTGGCTGTATACTATTCCATAGTGTGTCTCTTGTCTCACTGGGCCTGATGCCTTCAAGGTTCATCCACACTGCAGCCTGTGTCTGACCCTCATACTTTTTCCTGGCTATATGGTATTTCGTTGTGTGTCTCTTCTCCCACTGTGCGTGATGTCTTCACTTTTCACCCATGCCGCAGCCTGCGTCTGACCCTCATTCCTTTTCCTGGCTGTATAGTATTCCATTGACTGTTTATTCTCTTACTGGGCCTGACGACTTCAAGTTTCATTCACACTGTAGCCTGCGTCTGACCCTCATTCCTTTTCCTGTCTGTATAGTATTCCATTGTGTGTCTCTTCTCTTACTGGGCCTGATGTCTTCCAGGTTCATTCCCACTGCAGCCTGCATCTGACCCTCATTCCTTTCTCTGGATGTATAGTATTCCATTGTGTGTCTCTTCTCCCACCGGGCCTGATGTCTTCAAAGTTCACCCATGCCGCAGCCTGCGTCTGACCCTCATTCCTTTTCCTGGATGTATAGTATTCCATTGTGTGTCTCTTCTACCACTGGGCCTGATGTCTTCAAGGTTCACCCATGCCGCAGCCTGCGTCTGACCTTCATTCCTTTTCCTGGCTTTATGGTATTCCATTGTTTCTCTCTTCTCCCACTTGGCCTGATGACTTCAAAGTTCACCCATGCCGCAGCCTGCATCTGAACCTCATTCCTTTTCCTGGCTGAATGGTATTCCATTGTGTGTCTCTTCCTTCACTGGGCGTGAGATCTTCCAGGTTCATTCACACTGCAGCCTGCATCTGACCCTCATTCGTTTTAACTGGACATATAGTATTCCATTGTGTGTCTCTTCTCCCACCGGGCCTGATGTTTTCAAGGTTCACCCATGCCGCAGCCTGCATCTGACCCTCATTTCTTTTCCTGGCTATATAGTATTCCATTGTGTGTCTCTTCTCTTACTGGGCCTGATGTCTTCCAGGTTCACTCACACTGCAGCCTGTGTCTGACCCTCATTCCTTTTCCTGGCTTTTTAGTATTCCATTATGTGTCTCTTTCCTCACTAAGCCTGAGGTCTTGAAGGTTCATCCACGCTGCAGCCTGCATCTGACCCTCATTCCCTTTCCTGGCTCTGTAGTGTTCCATTGAGTGTCTCTTCTCTTACAGGGCCTGATGTCTTCAATGTTCACCCATGCCGCAGCGTGCTTCTGAACCTCTTTCCTTTTCCTTGCTCTATGGTATTCCATTGTGTGTCTCTTCCTTCACTGGGCCTGAGATCTTCCAGGTTCATTCACACTGCAGCCTGCATCTGAGCCTCATTCGTTTTTGTTGGCCATATAGTATTCCATTGTGTGTCTCTTCTCCCACCGAGCCTGATGTCTTCAAGGTTCACCCATGCCGCAGCCTGCATCTGACCCTCATTCCTTTTCCTAGCTGTATAGTATTCCATTGTGTGTCTCTTTTCTCACTGCGCCTTTTGTCTTCAAGGTTCACCCATGCCGCATCCTGCTTCTGACCCTCATTCTTTTTCCTGGCTGTGTAGTATTCCATTGCGTGTCTCTTCTCTCACTGGGCCTCATGTATTCAAATTTCCTTCACTTTGCAGCCTGCATCTGATCCTCTTTCCTTTTCCTGGCTGTATAGTATTCCATTTTGTGTCTCTTCTCTCACTGGGTCTGATGTCTTCAAGGTTCATTAACACTGCAGCCTGTGTCTGACCGTCATTCTTTTTACTGGCTGTATAGCATTCCATTGTGTGTGTCTTCTCTTACTGGGCATGATGTCTTCCAGGTTCACTAACACTGCAGCCTGTGTCAGACCCTCATTTCTTTTCCTGGCTGTGTAGTATTCCATTGTGTGTCTCTTCTCTCACTAGGCCTGAGGTCTTGAATGTTCGTCCACGCTGCATCCTGCCTCTGACCCTCATTCCTTTTCCTGGCTGTGTAGTATTCCATTGTGTGTCTCTTCTCTCACTGGGCCTGATGTGTTCAACGTTCATTCACACTGCAGCCTGCATCTGACATTCGTTTCTTTTCCTGGCCGTATAGTATTCCATTGTGTGTCTCTTCTCTTACTGGGCCTGATGTCTTCCAGGTTCATTCACACTGCAGCCTGCATCTGACCCTCATTCCTTTTCCTGGCTGTATAGTATTCCACTTTGTGTCTCTTTTCTCACTGTGCCTGAGATCTTCCTGTTTCATTCACACTGCAGCCTGCATCTGACCCTCATTCCTTTTCCTGGCTGTATAGTATTCCACTTTGTGTCTCTTCTCTCACTGTGCCTGAGATCTTCCTGTTTCATTCACACTGCAGCCTGCATCTGACCCTCATTCCTTTTCCTGGCTATATGGTATTCCATTGAGTGTGTATTCTCTTACTGGGCCTGATGTCTTCAAGTTTCATTCACACTGTAGCCTGAGTCTGACCCTCATTCCTTTTCCTGGCTGTATACTATTCCATAGTGTGTCTCTTGTCTCACTGGGCCTGATGCCTTCAAGGTTCATCCACACTGCAGCCTGAGTCTGACCCTCATTCCTTTTCCTGGCTATATGGTTTTCCATTGTGTGTCTCTTCTCCCACCGGGCCTGATGTGTTCAAGGTTCACCCATGCCGCAGCCTGCATCAGACCCTCATTCCTTTTCCTGGCTGTATAGTATTCCATTGTGTGTCTCTTCTCCCACTGGGCCTGATGGCTTCAACGTTCACCCATGCCGCAGCATGCGTCTGACCCTCATTCCTTTTCCTGGCTGTATACTATTCCATAGTGTGTCTCTTGTCTCACTGGGCCTGATGCCTTCAAGGTTCATCCACACTGCAGCCTGTGTCTGACCCTCATACTTTTTCCTGGCTATATGGTATTTCGTTGTGGGTCTCTGCTCCCACTGTGCGTGGTGTCTTCACTTTTCACCCATGCTGCAGCCTGCGTCTGAGCCTCATTCCTTTTCCTGGCTGTATAGTATTCCATTGACTGTTTATTCTCTTACTGTGCCTGATGACTTCAAGTTTCATTCACACTGTAGCCTGCGTCTGACCGTCATTCCTTTTCCTGTCTGTATAGTATTCCATTGTGTGTCTCTTCTCTTACTGGGCCTGATGACTTCCAGGTTCATTCCCACTGCAGCCTGAATCTGACCCTCATTCCTTTTTCTGGATGTATAGTATTCCATTGTGTGTCTCTTCTCCCACTGTGCCTGATGTCTTCAAAGTTCACCCATGCCGCAGCCTGCGTCTGACCCTCATTCCTTTTCCTGGATGTATAGTATTCCATTGTGTGTCTCTTCTACCACCGGGCCTGATGTCTTCAAGGTTCACCCATGCCGCAGCCTGCGTCTGACCTTCATTCCTTTTCCTGGCTTTATGGTATTCCATTGTTTGTCTCTTCACCCGCTTGGCCTGATGACTTCAAAGTTCACCCATGCCGCAGCCTTCTTCTGACCCTCATTCCTTTTCCTGGCTGTATGGTATTCCATTGTGTGTCTCTTCCTTCACTGGGCCTGAGATCTTGCAGGTTCATTCACACTGCAGCCTGCATCTGACGCTCGTTCATTTTAGCTGGCCATATAGTATTCCATTGTCTGTCTCTTCTCCCACCGGGCCTGATGTCTTCAAGGTTAATCCATGCCGCAGCCTGCATCTGACCCTCATTCCTTTTCCTGGATGTATAGTGTTCCACTGTGCGTCTCTTCTCTCACTGGGCCTGAGATTTTCCAGGTTCATTCACACTGCAGCCTGAATCTGACCCTCATTCCTTTTCCTGGCTCTACAGTATTTGATTGTGTGTCTCTCCTCCCATTGGGCATGATGTCTTCAAAGTTCACCCATGCCGCAGCCTGCGTCTGACCCTCATTCCTTTTCCCGGCTGTATAGTATTCCATTGTGTGTCTCTTCCACCACTGGGCCTGATGCCTTTAAGGTTCACCCATGACACAGCCTGCATCTGACCCTCATTCCATTTCCTGCCTCTATGGTATTTCATTGTATGTCTCTTCTCCCAGTGGGCCTGATGTCTTCACGGGTCACCCATGCCGCAGCCTGGGTCTGTCCCTCATTCCTTTTCCTGGCTGTATAGTATTCCATTAAGTGTCTGTTCTCTTACTGGGCCTGATGTCTTCAAGTTTCATTCACACTGCAGCCTACATCTGACCCTCATTCCTTTTCCTGGCTATATAGTATTCCATTGCATGTCTCTTTTCTCACTGGGCCTGATGTCTCCTATGTTCACCCATGCTGCAGCCTGCCTCTGACCCTCATTCCTTTTCCTCGCAGTATGGTATTCCATTGTGTGTCTCTTCCTTCACTGGGCCTGAGATCTTCCAGGTTCATTCACACTGCAGCCTGCATCTGACGCTCGTTCGTTTTAGCTGGCCATATAGTATTCCATTGTGTGTCTCTTCTCCCACCGGGCCTGATGTGTTCAAGGTTCACCCATGCCGCAGCCTGCATCAGACCCTCATTCCTTTTCCTGGCTGTATAGTTTTCCATTGTGTGTCTCTTCTCCCACTGGGCCTGATGGCTTCAACGTTCACCCATGCCGCAGCATGCGTCTGACCCTCATTCCTTTTCCTGGCTGTATACTATTACATAGTGTGTCTCTTGTCTCACTGGGCCTGATGCCTTCAAGGTTCATCCACACTGCAGCCTGTGTCTGACCCTCATACTTTTTCCTGGCTATATGGTCTTTCGTTGTGGGTCTCTTCTCCCACTGTGTGTGATGTCTTCACTTTTCACACATGCCGCAGCCTGCGTCTGACCCTCATTCCTTTTCCTGGCTGTATAGTATTCCATTGACTGTTTATTCTCTTACTGGGCCTGACGACTTCAAGTTTCATTCACACTGTAGCCTGCGTCTGACCCTCATTCCTTTTCCTGTCTGTATAGTATTCCATTGTGTGTCTCTTCTCTTACTGGGCCTGATGTCTTCCAGGTTCATTCCCACTGCAGCCTGCATCTGACCCTCATTCCTTTTTCTGGATGTATAGTATTCCATTGTGTGTCTCTTCTCCCACCGGGCCTGATGTCTTCAAAGTTCACCCATGCCGCAGCCTGCGTCTGACCCTCATTCCTTTTCCTGGATGTACAGTATTCCATTGTGTGTCTCTTCTACCACTGGGCCTGATGTCTTCAAGGTTCACCCATGCCGCAGCCTGCGTCTGACCTTCATTCCTTTTCCTGGCTTTATGGTATTCCATTGTTTCTCTCTTCTCCCACTTGGCCTGATGACTTCAAAGTTCACGCATGCCGCAGCCTGCATCTGAACCTCATTCCTTTTCCTGGCTGTATGGTATTCCATTGTGTGTCTCTTCCTTCACTGGGCGTGAGATCTTCCATGTTCATTCACACTGCAGCCTGCATCTGACCCTCATTCGTTTTAACTGGCCATATAGTATTCCATTGTGTGTCTCTTCTCCCACCGGGCCTGATGTTTTCAAGGTTCACCCATGCCGCAGCCTGCATCTGACCCTCATTCCTTTTCCTGGCTGTATAGTATTCCATTGTGTGTCTCTTCTCTTACTGGGCCTGATGTCTTCCAGGTTCACTCCCACTGCAGCCTGTGTCTGACCCTCATTCCTTTTCCTGGCTGTTTAGTATTCCATTGTGTGTCTCTTCTCTCACTAGGCCTGAGGTCTTGAATGTTCATCCACGCTGCAGCCTGCATCAGACCCTCATTCCCTTTCCTGGCTCTGTAGTATTCCATTGAGTGTCTCTTCTCATACAGGGCCTGATGTCTTCAAGTTTCAGTCACTCTGCATCCTGCGTCTGACCCTCATTCCTTTTCCTGGCTGTATAGTATTCCATTGTGTGTCTCTTCTCTCACTGGGCCTAATGTCTTCAATGTTCACCCATGCCGCAGCCTGCTTCTGAAACTCTTTCCTTTTCCTTGCTCTAATGTATTCCATTGTGTGTCTCTTCCTTCACTGGGCCTGAGATCTTCCAGGTTCATTCACACTGCAGCCTGCATCTGAGCCTCATTCGTTTTTGCTGGCCATAGAGTATTCCATTGTGTGTCTCTTCTCCCACCGAGCCTGATGTCTTCAAGGTTCACCCATGCCGCAGCCTGCATCTGACCCTCATTCCTTTTCCTGGCTGTATAGTATTCCATTGGGTGTCTCTTTTCTCACTGGGCCTTTTGTCTTCAAGGTTCACCCATGCCGCAGCCTGCTTCTGACCCTCATTCTTTTTCCTGGCCGTGTAGTATTCCATTGCGTGTCTCTTCTCTCACTGGGCCTCATGTATTCAAATTTCCTTCACTCTGCAGCCTGCATCTGATCCTCTTTCCTTTTCCTGGCTCTATAGTATTCCATTTTGTGTCTCTTCTCTCACTGGGTCTGATGTCTTCAAGGTTCATTAACACTGCAGCCTGTGTCTGACCGTCATTCTTTTTACTGGCTGTATAGCATTCCATTGTGTGTGTCTTCTCTTACTGGGCATGATGTCTTCCAGGTTCACTAACACTGCAGCCTGTGTCTGACCTTCATTTCTTTTCCTGGCTGTGTAGTATTCCATTGTGTGTCTCTTCTCTCACTAGGCCTGAGGTCTTGAATGTTCGTCCACGCTGCATCCTCCCTCTGACCCTCATTCCTTTTCCTGGCTGTGTAGTATTCCATTGTGTGTCTCTTCTCTCACTGGGCCTGATGTGTTCAACGTTCATTCACACTGCAGCCTGCATCTGACATTCATTTCTTTTCCTGGCCATATAGTATTCCATTGTGTGTCTCTTCTCTTACTGGGCCTGATGTCTTCCAGGTTCATTCACACTGCAGCCTGCATCTGACCTTCATTCCTTTTCCTGGCTGTATAGTATGCCAGTGTGTGTCTCTTTTCTCACTGTGCCTGAGATCTTCCTGTTTCATTCACACTGCAGCCTGCATCTGACCCTCATTCCTTTTCCTGGCTGTATAGTATTCCACTTTGTGTCTCTTCTCTCACTGTGCCTGAGATCTTCCTGTTTCATTCACACTGCAGCCTGCATCTGACCCTCATTCCTTTTCCTGGCTATATGGTATTTCGTTGTGTGTCTCTTCTCCCACTGTGCGTGATGTCTTCACTTTTCACCCATGCCGCAGCCTGCGTCTGAACCTCATTTCTTTTCCTGGCTTTATAGTATTCCATTGAGTGTGTATTCTCTTACTGGGCCTGATGTCTTCAAGTTTCATTCACACTGTAGCCTGCGTCTCACCCTCATTCCTTTTCCTGGCTGTATACTATTCCATAGTGTGTCTCTTGTCTCACTGGGCCTGATGCCTTCAAGGTTCATCCACACTGCAGCCTGAGTCTGACCCTCATTCCTTTTCCTGGCTATATGGTATTTCGTTGTGTGTCTCTTCTCCCACTGTGCATGATGTCTTCACTTTTCATCCATGCCGCAGCCTGCGTCTGACCCTCATTCCTTTTCCTGGCTGTATAGTATTCCATTGACTGTTTATTCTCTTACTGGGCCTGATGACTTCAAATTTCATTCACACTGTAGCCTGCGTCTGACCCTCATTCCTTTTCCTGTCTGTATAGTATTCCATTGTGTGTCTCTTCTCTTACTGGCCCTGATGTCTTCCAGGTTCATTCCCACTGCAGCCTGCATCTAACCCTCATTCCTTTTTCTGGATGTATAGTGTTCCATTGTGTGTCTCTTCTCCCACGGGGCCTGATGCCTTTAATGTTCACCCATGCCGCAGCCTGCGTCTGACCCTCATTCCTTTTCCTGGATGTATAGTATTCCATTGTGTGTCTCTTCTACCACTGGGCCTGATGTCTTCAAAGTTCACCCATGCCGCACCCCTCGTCTGACCTTCATTCCTTTTCCTGGCTTTATGGTATTCCATTGTTTGTCTCTTCTCCCACTTGGCCTGATGACTTCAAAGTTCACCCATGCCGCAGCCTGCGTCTGACCTTCATTCCTTTTCCTGGCTGTATAGTATTCCATTGTGTGTCTCTTCTCTCACTGGGACTGATGTCTTCCAGGTTCATTCACACTGCATCCTGCATCTGACACTCATTCCTTTTCCTGGCTGTATGGTATTACACTGTGTGTCTCTTCCTTCACTGGGCGTGAGATCTTCAAGGTTCATTCACACTGCAGCCTGCATCTGACCCTCATTCGTTTTAACTGGACATATAGTATTCCATTGTGTGTCTCTTCTCCCACCGGGCCTGATGTTTTCAAGGTTCACCCATGCCGCAGCCTGCATCTGACCCTCATTCCTTTTCCTGGCTGTATAGTATTCCATTGTGTGTCTCTTCTCTTACTGGGCCTGATGTCTTCCAGTTTCAATCACACTGCAGCCTGTGTCTGACCCTCATTCCTTTTCCTGGCTGTTTAGTATTCCATTTTGTGTCTCTTCTCTCACTAGGCCTGAGGTCTTGAAGGTTCATCCACGCTGCAGCCTGCATCTCACCCTCATTCCCTTTCCTGTCTCTGTAGTATTCCATTGAGTGTCTCTTCTCTTACAGGGCCTGATGTCTTCAAGTTTCATTCACACTGCATCCTGCGTCTGACCCTCATTCCTTTTCCTGGCTGTATAGTATTCCATTGTGTGTCTCTTCTCTCACTGGGCCTAATGTCTTCAATGTTCACGCATGCCGCAGCCTGCTTCTGAACCTCTTTCCTTTTCCTTGCTCTATGGTATTCCATTTTGTGTCTCTTCCTTCACAGGGCCTGAGATCTTCCAGTTTCATTCACACTGCAGCCTGCATCTGACCCTCATTCCTTTTAACTGGCCATATAGTATTCCATTGTGTGTCTCTTCTCCCACCGGGCCTGATGTTTTCAAGGTTCACCCATGCCGCAGCCTGCATCTGACCCTCATTCCTTTTCCTGGCTGTATAGTATTCCATTGTGTGTCTCTTCTCTCACTGGGACTGATGTCTTCCAGGTTCATTCACACTGCATCCTGCATCTGACACTCATTCTTTTTCCTGGCTGTATGGTATTACACTGTGTGTCTCTTCTCTCACTGGGCCTGAGATCCTCCAGGTTCATTCACACTGCAGCCTGCATCTGACCGTCATTCCTTTTCCTGGCTGTATAATATTCCACTGTGTGTTTCTTCTCCCACTGGGCCTGATATCTTCACCGTTCACCCATGCTGCAGCCTGGATGTAACCCTCATTCCTTTTCCTGGCTGTATAGTATTCCATTGTGTGTCTCTTCTACCACTGGGCCTGATGTCTTCCAGGTTCATTCACACAGCAGCCTGCGTCTGACCCTCATTCCTTTTCCTGGCTGTATAGTATTCCATTGAGTGTGTATTCTCTTACTGGGCCTGATGTCTTCAAATTTCATTCACACTGTAGCCTCCGTCTGACTCTCATTCCTTTTCCTGGCTGTATAGTATTCCATAGTGTGTCTCTTGTCTCACTGGGCCTGATGCCTTCAAGGTTCATCCACACTGCAGCCTGTGTCTGACCCTCATTCCTTTTCCTGGCTGTTTACTATTCGATTGTGTGTCTCTTCTCTCACTAGGCCTGAGGTCTTGAAGGTTCATCCACGCTGCAGCCTGCATCTGACCCTCATTCCCTTTCCTGGCTGTGTAGTATTCCATTGTGTGTCTCTTCTCTCACTGGGCCTGATGTCTTCAAGTTTCATTCACTCTGCAGCCTGCCTCTGACTCTCGTTCCTTTTCCTGGCCATATAGTATTCTATTGTGTGTCTCTTCTCTTACTGGGCCTGATGTCTTCCAGGTTCATTCACACTGCAGCCTGCATCTGACCCTCATTCTTTTTCCTGGATGTATAGTATTCCATTGTGTGTCTCTTCTCCAACTGGGCCTGATGTCTTCAAAGTTCACCCATGCCGCAGCCTGCGTCTGACCCTCATTCCTTTTCCTGGCTGTATAGTATTCCACTGTGTGTCTCTTCTCTCACTGGGCCTGAGATCTTCCAGGTTCATTCACACTGCAGCCTGCATCTGACCCTGATTCCTTTTCTTGGCTGTGTAGTATTCCATTGTGTTCCTCTTCTCTCACTGGGCCTGATGTCTTCAAGTTTCATTCCCACTGCAGCCTGCATCTGACCCTCATTCCTTTTCCTGGCTCTATATTATTCCACTGTGCGTCTCTTCTCCCACTGGGCCTGAGATTTTCCATGTTCATTCACACTGCAACCTGAATCTGACCCTCATTCCTTTTCCTGGCTGTATGGTATTCCATTGTGTGTCTCTTCCTTTACTGTTCATGATATCTTCCAGTTTCATTCACACTGCATCCTGCATCTGACCCTCATTCGTTTTAACTGGACATATAGTATTCCTTTGTGTGTCTCTTCTCCCACCGGGCCTGATGTTTTCAAGGTTCACCCATGCCGCAGCCTGCATCTGACCCTCATTCCTTTTCCTGGCTGTATAGTATTCCATTGTGTGTCTCTTCTCTTTCTGGTCCTGATGTCTTCCAGGTTCACTCACATTGGAGCCTGTGTCTGACCCTCATTCCTTTTCCTGGCTGTGTAGTATTGCATTGTTTGTCTATTCTCTCACTAGGCCTGAGGTCTTGAAAGTTCATCCACGCTGCAGCCTGCATCTGACCCTCATTCCCTTTCCTGGCTCTGCAGTATTCCATTGGGTGTCTCTTCTCTTACAGGGCCTGATGTCTTCAAGTTTCATTCACACTGCATCCTGCGTCTGACCCTCATTCCTTTTCCTGGCTGTATAGTATTCCATTGTGTGTCTCTTCTCTCACTGGGCCTAACGTCTTCAATGTTCACCCATGCCGCAGCCTGCTTCTGAACCTCTTTCCTTTTCCTTTCTCTATGGTATTCCATTGTGTGTCTCTTCCTTCCATGGGCCTGAGGTCTTCCAGTTTCATTCACACTGCAGGCTGCATCTGACCCTCATTCGTTTTTGCTTTCCATATAGTATTCCATTGTGTGTCTCTTCTCCCACCGGGCCTGATATCTTCAAAGTTTACCCATGCTGCAGCCTGTATCTGACCCTTTTTCCTTTTCCTGGCTGTATAGTATTCCATTATGTGTCTCTTGTGTCACTGTGCCTGATGCCTTCAAGATTCATCCACACTGCAGCCTGCATCTGACCCTCATTCCTTTTCCTGGCTATATGGTATTCCATTGTGTGTCTCTTCTCCCACTTGGCCTGATGTCTTCAAGGTTTACCCATGCCGCAGCGTACGTCAGACCCTCATTCCTTTTCCTGGCTGTATAGTATTCCATTGTGTGTCTCTTCTCTCACTGGGCCTGTGATCTTCCAGCTTCATTCACACTGCACCCTGCATCTGACCCTCATTCCTTTTCCTGGCTGTATAGTATTCCATTGTGTGTCTCTTCTCCCATTGGGCCTGATGTCTTCAAATTTCACACGTGCTGCAGCCTACATCTGACCCTCATTCCTTTTCCTGGCTGTATGGTATTCCATTGTGTGTCTCTTCTCTCACTGTGCATGAGAACTTCCATGTTCGTTCACACTGCAGCCTGCATCTGGGCCTCATTTATTTTTGCTGGCCATATGGTATTCTATTGTGTTTCTCCTCTCCCACTGGGCCTGATGTCTTCAAGTTTCACCCATGCCGCAGCCTGTGTCTGACCCTCATTCCTTTTCCTGGCTGTATAGTATTCCATTGTGTGTCTCTTCTCTCACTTGGCCTGATGTCTTCTAGTTTCACCCATTCCGCAGCCTGTGTCTGACCCTCATTCCTTTTTCTCCCTGTATAGCATTCCATTGTGTGTCTCTTCTCTCACTGGGCCTGATGTCTTCTAGTTTCACCCATGCCGCAGCCTGTGTCTGACCCTCATTCCTTTTCCTGGCCTTATGTTATTCCATTTTGTGTCTCTTCTCTTACTGGGCCTCATGTCTTCCTGGTTAATTCACACTGCAGCCTGCGTCTGACTCTCATTCCTTTTCCTGGCTTTATAGTATTCCATCGTGTGTCCCTTCTCTCACTGGGCCTGGTGTCTTCAAGTTTCAGCCATCCTGCAGCCTGCGTCTGGCACTGATTCCTTTTCCTGGTTTTATAGTATTCCATTGTGTGTCTTCTGTCACTGGGCCTGAGGTCTTTGATGTTCATCCACGCTGCAGCCTGCGTCTGACCCTCATTCCTTTTCCTGGCTGTATTGTATTCCATTGTGTTCCCAGAGCAAATTCTCTTTACCTTTTCATCCACTGATGGGCGCCTCGGTTGCTTCCACGTTTGAACTGTTGTGAGTTATGCCGCTATGAACTTGGGTATAGCAGTATGCTCTGTTTTTCTAGGAAAATTTGGAGATGAAAAAAATATTTTCACACTTGACTTCATGTCCTTTGCAGGGACGTTGGTGGAGCTGGAAGCCATTATCCTCAACAAACAAACACTGGTTGAGAAAACCAAACACTGCATGTTCTCTCGCATAATTGGTAGCTGAACAATGAGAACTCATGGACACTAGGAGGGCAACATCACACACTGGGGCTTTCCAGGGGTGGTGGGGTGGGAGGGAGAGCAACAGGAAAAATAACTAATGCATCGTCAGCTTAATACCTAGGCGACAGGTTGGCAGGTGCAGCAGACCACCATGGCATGTGTTTACCTCTGTAGCAAACTTGCCCACCCTTCCCCTGTACCCGAGAGTTTAATTTTTTTTTCTTTTCTTTAAAGATGGAGTCTCACTCTGTTTTCCAGGCTGGAGGGCAGTGGCGCGATCTCAGCTCACGGCAAGCTCCACCTCCCAGGTTCACGCCATTCTCCTGCCTCAGCTTCCTCAGTAGCTGGGACTACAGGTGCCTTCCACCGCACCCGGCTAATTTTTGTGTTTTTAGGAGAGATATGGTTTCACCATGTCAGCCAGGATGGTCTCCATCTCCTGACCACGTGATCCGCCTCCCTCGGCCTCCCAAAGTGCTGGGATAACAGGCGTGAGCCACTGTGCCTGGCACCCCAGAGCTTAAAATAACATTTTTTAAAAAGTTTACATAGTACAAAGAAAAAAAGCGTAATTATTTTCATAGTCATTAACTAGAGAATAAGACAGAGACTAATAGAGACACAAAAGTGTTGTGTGATTGTCACAGCTAAGTGGAAACAGGGCTGGTTTAATTTGCATCTTCACTTTTTCAAGGCTGGGAGTGTGGTGGTCCACGTCTGTGATTTCAGCACTTTGGGAGGCCAAGGCAGGTGGATCACCTGGGGTCAGGATTTAGAGACCAGCATGACCAACTTGGCAAAACCCCATCTCTACTAAATATACAAAAATTAGCCGGTCGCATTGACTGGTGCCTAGAATCCCAGCTACTCGGGAGGCTGAGGCAGGAGAATGGTGTGAACCCAGGAGGCGGAGCTTGCAGTGAGCTGAGAATTTGCCATTGCACTACAGGCTGGGAGACAGAGTGAGACTCCTTCTCAAAAAATAACATAATATCCGACTCTGAATTCAACAGTCAATTAAAAACATAGTCCGTAATTTCCCTTCTATCAGAATCTGCAGCCTATGCTTTCATTTCTTTCTTGTCGGCTAGTCCTTCCATCAAGGTAGGACATTTCTCCTTTACGAACCATGCCCTGTGTTTTGGGCCCCCGTAAAATATGTCTTTAAAATCGCTTGAACTCTTTTTATTTATTTATTTATTTATTTATTTATTTATTTATTTATTTATTTATTCTGAGACAGAGTCTTGCTCTTGTCACCCTGGCTGGAGTCCAGTGGCACGATCTTGGCTCACTGCAACCTCCGCCTCCCGGGTTCAAGCAGTTCTCTTGCCTCAGCCTTCCGAGTAGCTTGGATTACAGGTGCCACACCGCCACACCTGGATAATTTTTGTATTTTGTTGTAGAGACGGGGGTTTCACCACGTTGGCCAGGCTGGCCTCGAACTTCTAACCTCGTGATCCACCCGTCTCGGCCTCCCGAAGTGCTGAGATGACAGGCGTGAGCCACCGCACCCGGCCAGAGAAAATCGTCCGAACTCTATTTAACGTTTGGAAAGAAGTCCCTGGTTGTGTTCCGTCTGTTGGAGGCACCACGATGGAATGGGAGCCATCTGTGCTAAATGCACCCGTCCTCATTTTTCACAACAAATCCGTCTGGCCTCTTGCTGTGCTCGTGAGCTCTCTGCAGAGAAAGCTTGTTCATCCCGGCTCTTTTCTACTCAGCTCGCTTTCAGGTTCCTGCAGACCTGGGATAATCACTTCTGGAGGAGGGTCTTTTCCAAACCTTTGATCTGCCCTGTTTTATTTATGTCAAGTAATTCCTGTGTCTGCAGAACCGGTGGGGAGGGTCAAGCCAGCTGTGTCCTGATCCAACACGTGCAGTCCCCCGTTAGTGCACAAGCCTGGGGTCTGCTTTTTCGGGAGGCGCCCCCCAACGAGTCTGAAGCGGGCGTCTAATCCTCAGGCGAAAGAACTTCCCGCTTTTATACACAGGAAAAACTGCACCCCGGGTTCTAATACAGCGATCTGTGTCTTTTCCGAGGCTGTCTTGGCGAGGGTATTACTCAGCCTAATAACCGTGTCAATATTAGGTCAATAATATCCCACACCTCTGATAACTTCAGCCTGCCAGGCAGAAATTTGCCGTGCTGATCAAAAGACATTCTCCCAAGGCAAACATTGGAAATTAATGTTTTAAAAACTGGTTCTGATTCCAGAAGGAAAGGCTGTTTTAGAAAGACAACCGGCGTTCTAGGGGGGGAAGATGGTCCTCATTGAAATGCCCGGATTATGCATGACAAATACGGAATTGGATTTTGCCAGTAAATGAAGAGAGCTGTTTGGAAAAGGCTGGTAAAGAGGAAGGGTTTCTGTACAAAGAGAAGCGACTTACACGTTTAAGAGTTTATGCAGCCAGCAGACACATGAAAGAATGCTCATCATCACTGGCCATCAGAGAAATGCAAATCAAAACCACAATGAGATACCATCTCACACCAGTTAGAATGGCAATCATTAAAAAGTCAGGAAACGACAGGTGCTGGAGAGGATGTGGATAAATAGGAACACTTTTACACTGTTCATGGGACTGTAAACTAGTTCAACCCTTGTGGAAGTCAGTGTGGCGATTCCTCAGGGATCTAGAACTAGAAATACCATTTGACCCAGCCATCCTGTTACTGGGTATATACCCAAAGGACTATAAATCATACTACTATAAAGACACATGCACCCGTACGTTTACTGTGGCTCTATTCACAATAGCAAAGACTTGAAACCAACCCAAATATCCAACAACGATAGACTAGACTAAGAAAATGTGGCACATATACACTATGGAATACTATGCAGCCATAAAAAAGGATGAGTTACTGTCCTTTGTAGGGACATGGATGAAATTGGAAACCATCATTCTCAGTAAACTATCACAAGGACAGAAAACCAAACACTGCATGTTCTCACTCATAGATGGGAATTGAACAATGAGAACACATGGACACAGGAAGGGGAACATCACACTCTGGGGACTGTTGTGGGGTGGGGGGAGGGGTGAGGGATACCATTAGGAGATATACTTAATGCTAAATGGCAACAACTCCAGCTTTGGAACAAAGATGTTCCATGTGTGTTTTTAAAAACTTTTTATTTTACATAAAACTGGCAACTAATAATTGCGTATTTTTAAAGTGCACAAGATGACGTTTTGATATATGTATCACTGGAATAATTACATCAGGTTAATTCACGTATCTGTCACTTCAACTGCTTAATCTTTTTTTAGTAAAAATATGTAAAATCTGTTCTTTTATCAGTTTTGTATTATACATCATCTATTAACTGTTGCCACCATGCTGGGCTAGAATGTTTTCTTCTGTCACTAGAATGCATCCTTTCTGTCAGACTGAAACTTTGTATCATTTCACCAATGTTTCCCACTTTTTTTCTTCTTCTTCCTCCTCCTCCCCCTCCCCCTCCTCCTCCCTCCCCTCCCCTCCCCTTTCCTCCCCTTGCCTCTCCTCCCCTCCCCTCCCCTCTCCTCCCTCCCCTCGCATCTCCTCCCTCCCCTCCACTCCCCTCCCTTCTCCCTCATCTCCTCCCTTCTCCTCCCTCTCCCCTCCCATCTCCTCCCTCCCCTCCCCTCCACTCTCCTCCCTCCCCTCCCATCTCCTCCCTCCCCTCCCCTCCCATCTCCTCCCCTCCCGCCGCTCTCCTCCCTCCCCTCTCCTCCCCTCCCCTCTCCTCCCCTCCCCTCCCCTCTGCCTTCCCCTCTCCTCCCCTATCCTCCCTCCCCTCCTCTCTCCTCCCTCTCCTCCCCTCATTTCTCCTCCCTCCCCTCCCCTCCCCTCCCTTCTCCCCCCTCCTCCATCCCCTCCCCTCTCCCCTCACCCCTCCTCCCTCCCCTCCCCTCTCCCCTCCCCCTCCTCCCTCCCCTCCCCTCTCCCCTCACCTCTCCACCCTCCCCTCCCATCCCCTTCCCTCTCCTCCCTCCCCTCCCCTCCCCTCTGCTCTGTCCCCTCCTCTCTCCTCCAACCCCTCCCCTCCACTCTCCTCCCTCCCCTCCCCTCTCCTCCCTCCCCTCCCGTCCCCTCTCCTCCCCTCCCCTCCATTCCCCTCCCCTCCCTCCCCTCCCCTCCCCTCCATTACCCTCCCCTCCCTCCCATGTCCTCCCCTCCCCTCCCCTCCCCTCTCCTCCCCTCCCCTCCCCTCTCCTCCCCTCCCCTCACCTCTGACTTCCCCTCCCCTCCCCTCGCCTCCCTCCCCTCTCCTCCATTCCCCTCCCCTCCCTCCCCTGTCCACCCCTCCCCTCCCCTCTGCCTTCCCCTCCCCTCTACTCCCTCCCCTCTGCCTTCCCCTCCCCTCCCCTCCCCTCCCCTCTCCTCTCCTCCCCTCTCCTCTCCTCCCCTCCCCTCACCTCTGACTTCCCCTCCCCTCCTCTCCCATCTCCTCTCTTCTCCTCTTGCTTTTCTTTTCTTTTTTCCTTTCTTTTTAGACAGAGTCTTACTCTGTCACCCAGGCTGGAGTGCAGTGGCCTGATCTCAGCTCACTGCAACCTCCGCCACCCGGGTTCAACCAATTCTCCTGCCTCAGACTCCCGAGTAGCTGGGATGACAGGCACCTGCCACCACGCGCGGCTAATTCTTCTATTTTTAGTAGAGACATGGTTTCGCTGTGTTAGCCAGGCTGGTCTCGAACGCCAGACCTCGTGATCCACCTGCCTCGGGTTACACTTTTTTACATTCCACGTAGAGGTGAGAGCACGCGGTATTTGTCTGTCTGAGCCTGGCTTATTTCCCTCAACATCACGTCCCCCAGGTTCATCTTGTTTTTCCATGCTGAAGACTATTCTTTTTCGTGTGTCACACATCTTGTGTCCTGTGTCATAGGAAACGTTTTCCCCCAAACCCATACCCCGACCGGGATGCTCCAAGCCCTCTCACTGTGCTTATAGGCCCCACGGGAAGGCTGTTATTGTCTCCCCTACTTTTAGTCTTAAGCAAATACAACTGTTGTTTTGCTAAATTTGCCTTTTCTTTCTTTCTCTCCTTTCTTTCTCTTTCTTTCTTCCTTTTCTCCTTCTTTCTCCTTCTTTCTCCCTCTCTTCTTTCTTCTTTTCTCTTTCTCTCTCTCTTCTTTGTTCTTTTTTCTTTCTCCCTCTCTTCTTTCTTTCTTCTTTCTCTTTTCTTTCTTTCTCTCTTTCTCTCGTTTCTTTCTTTTTTCTTTCTTTCTTTCTCTCTTTTCTATTTCTCTCTGTCTCTTTTTCTTTTCTTCTTTCTCTTTTCTTTCTTTCTCTCTTTCTCTCGTTTCTTTCTTTTTTCTTTCTTTCTTTCTCTCTTTTCTATTTCTCTCTCTTTTTCTTTTCTTCTTTCTCTTTTCTTTCTTTCTGTTTGTGTTTCTTTCTCTCTTTCTTTCTCTTCTCTCTTCTTTCTTTTTTCTTTCTTTCTCTTTTTTCTCTCTCTCCTTTCTTTGTCTTTCTCTCTTTCCTTCTCCTTTCTTTCTCTTTCTCTTACTTTCTTTATCTCTCTCCTTTTTTCTCTCTGTTTTCTTTCTTCCTCTTTCTCTTTCTTTCTCTCTCTTTCTTTTTTCTTTCTCTTTCTTCTTCCTTTCTTACTCTCTCTTTTCTTTCTTTCTCTCTTCCTTCCTTTCTTTCTCTTTGTTTCTTCTTTCTTTCTTCCTCTCTCCTTCCTTCCTTCCATCTTTCCTTCCTTCTTTCCTTCCTTTCAAGACAGAGTCTGACTGTCACCCAGGCTACAGTGCACTGGCACAATCTCAGTTCACTGCAACCTCTGCCTCCTGGGTTCAAGTGATTCTCCTGCCTCAGCCTCTTTTGTAGCTAGGATTACAGGCACTCGCCACCACACCCAACAAATTTTTTTATATTTTCAGTAGAGACGGGGTTTCACCATGTTGGCCAGGGTGGTCTCAAACTCCTGGTCTCAAGAGATCCACCCGCCTCGGACTCATAAAATGCTTGCATTACATAAACCACCCTGCCCAGTCCTAAATTTGCTTTTTATGGGGGATGCCTTTGCAAAGGTAGCCTGAAGCTACATTAAGGCTGTTGTACATGAGCTGGTCACATGACAGTCTGCATAAAATAGAAGAAGGAAAGGAAAATCGCAATCTTCCAAAGGCTGTGATAACCAAGGGTAGAGTCATATCCCAACACATGTGAGTGGCTGGATTCTCTATCCGTCCCGGAGAGAGGATCAGGGGTCACTGGGAACAAGGTTTATTATGAGACAACTTGAGATGTCTTCCAGCAGGAAAAGGACCAAAACACTCTGGAATAGGATTGCTTGGGGCAGAAAGGTCTTCACCAGACCACATGCTTTGTAAGCACCTGGCTGTACGCAGAACCATGTCCAGGAAACTCTAGGTGAACAGAACACACTGTCCAGCATGCTTGGGAGGGCCTCTTCTTGTGCCAGCTTTAGCCAATTTGAAAAAAATAAAAGATGAGCCGATTATGTAAGGCCTGGCATAGTACTGAGGGCTCTCCGAGCATAAATTAACTTCCCCACACAGCCTGGCTGTGAGGTAGGTAGGAAGGTGGATGGTAAACGTGTGTGCCAGTTTTCATCTGGACCTCAGAGACCCGTGTCAGCAAAGGCCACACAGTGAGCCTGATGGAGGAAGCGTAGAAACTCTCAGGCATCCGCCAGGCCCAGTCTCATACTTTGGCCGGGAAGTTTTTATTAAAATGTTTAAGGACCGACTTGGTGATCCTGGGAAAAGTTGTTGAAAAATGAAAGTTTGGGCCTCTCAGTTAATGGTTTAATTATGCGTCTCAGGATTTGCAAAGAGCACAGTAACCTTATGTGTGGGGCGGATTCTGACTTCCCTTCCAGCCTTTCATTTCTAGAGACAATCGGCCAATTTATACTTAGGGGAAAACGAAGGATGAGCTGAAAGAATGGCAGAAATTCCATCCTCCAATCTCTTCCTGGAAATACAGAAAAGAAAGAGGTGTCCTCAAAAAACACCAGCCCACACGTTGACGTCGGCACTTCCTGCGAGATGAGCTGGGCACATTTATTAAGCAGCCGTTTGGCTGGAAAAATGGCCAGTGCAACTCGGTCTGAATTTCTCTCCTGGGTGTCCAAGGATCAAGGTAGGCAGTGAGGTTGGCAGAATTATGAATCTCAATCAAATTTGTTCTATGACCTGATAGAAACACCAGCACACTCTATGAGTCTGTTGTCGAAGTCTAACTTCCAAAACGCAACGCACACTCCCGATCATAAACACAGAGATACAAGTATTCACGAAGCGTCCCCCGGCTCCAGCCCAGGATTTCTCTAGAGGCGCTAATGGAGGCCGCTCACATTTGTGGGATAAAAAGGTTTGCGATGAACAGTCTTGCCTGGGGCGTAGAAGGTGAGGAGCTGTGTGTGGCTTTTGCGTTTTCCTTCATGATGGAATGTGAGTCTTTGATGCTGGCTGGATCCACGTTTTATGAGGCGGAATTTTTAATATTGAAAGTCAGAAAGGGCTAGGTGGTCTTTGGAGTCCCAGTGGGAGAAGTCAAAGTAAAGGAATGTGGTCAAAAAAAAAAAAAAAAAACAGCTTGATTTTTCTTACCCAGAGGTTGCTAAATGGGGAGTATAATTTTTTCAAATGAAATCTGAAATCAGACCTATTTGGAGTGTGGTTACCTGGGATCTGCCTCCAACGGGTCCACATCACCAGCTCTCATGTTCGGCGCTGAATTTCTATCACTATTCTGCAAGACGAGCTCACGCCAGGGATACCTCCACCAACACAATGTCTGACTCAAAACTTTGCAGACAAGGAAAGACCCAAAATAAAGTATGAAATCGGGGCCAGGTGCGGTGGCTCACGCCTGTCATCCCAGCACTTTGGGAGGCTGAGGTGGGTGGATCACCTGAAGTCAGGAGTTCAAGAGCAGCCTGACCAACAGGGTGAAACCCCGTCTTTACTAAAATACAATTAGCCGGGCACAGCTGTGGGCACCTGTAGTCCCAGCTAGTCGGGAGGCTGAGGCTGGAGAATTGCCTGAACCTGAGAGGCAGAGGTTGCAGGGAGCAAATATCACGCCGCTGAACTCCAGCCTGGGAGACAGAGTGACTTTTCATCTCAAAAAAAGAGAAAGAAATGGCCAGGCGTGGTGGCTCACACCTGTAATCCCAGCACTTTGGGAGGCCGAGGCGGTGGATCCCCTGAGGTCAGGACATCCAGACCAGCCTGACCAACATGGAGAAACCCCGTCTCTACTAAAAATACAAACAAAATTAATCGGGCATGGTAGTGGGTGCCTGTAATCCCAGCTTCTCGGGAGGCTGAGGCAGGAGAATTGCTTGAACTCGGGAGGCGGAGATTGCAGTGACCTGAGATCGCACCATTGCACTCCAGCTTGGGAATAGAGTGAGACTCCATCTCCAAAAGAAAAAAAAAGGTAACATTCTTTCACCCAGATTTCCTAGTCTTTATTTTAGCTGTAACATCCCCTGTAGGAAAAACACCTGTTTCTATCTTTCTAAAGACATATTCCTGAAACCACACTTGGAGAGTTTTACAGAGCTGGAGCTGCAGAGAGAGGAATAAAAAATCCTGGCTGCGCACAATGGCTCATGCCTGTCATCCCAGCACTTTGGGAGGCAGAGGTGGGCGGATCACCTAATGTCAGGGGTTCAAGACCAGCCTGACCAACATGGAGAAACCCTGTCTCTACTAAAAATACAAAAGTTAGTCAGACGTGGTGGTGCATGCTTGTAATCCCAGCTACTCCAGAGGTTAAAGCAGGAGCATCGCTCGAACCCGGGAGGCAGAAGTTGCCATCAGCCAACATCGTGCCAATGCACTCCAGCCTGGGCAACAAAAGCAAAACTCCGTCTCCAAAAAAAAAAAAAACAAAGAAAGAAAGAAAGAAAAAAGAAAATCAGAGACTCCCTGGCAGATCTCAGGATATGACTTCCCCAGGGTCGCCAGAGCTGACTGCATTAGCACGGTCCTGTGATCACCGGATGAATTGTCTTGGTGGGACAGGTGGCTGGCGTGATCAAACGGTGTGTCCGCCGCTGACAAGTGAGGTGCAGGGTTACCCACATGGCCCGCCTGGGCCTGGTCCACCAGCAGCAGGGAAGGAGGAGCAGAGCCCAGCTTGGTGCATTTGGAGGCGGTTACCAGGGAAACCAGGGGAAAAGCTCAGACGCTCGGGGACGGCCTCTCCACCCAGGCAAGTGGAGCCTCATATTAATCAGCAGCCGGGCAGGAGCTGGCAGCCCCTTACCCAGACGGATACACGCAGAACTGGGGCTCCCCGCGGTGGCTCGTCACGGCTGATATCTGCCCCAGTGGTCGTGTTGAACCGGGACGTCATGTCTGTAGGAAAGGGGGGACGGATGTCTGTCTGGACAAGGTTCAAGGTACATCGCTGTCTGAACGTTCCGAAAAGTCAGCGTTTGTGGCTTGAGCTGGAGGCTTTGAAAGGCGAGGGCGTCGGAAGCTTCATCTCAGGGAGCTGTCGTGTGGTATTACCTTGTAGCAGCACCAACCGGCCCTGTGCAGACTGACTTCTCCGGGGCGGGTTTTCCAGGAGGAAGAGCACAGTGACTCTGTTTCCCCAGCGGCTTCCAAGAACTCCTGGGGACCTCTGTCTGTGAGAAGGTCAACATCTGTGTCTGTTTGATGGGCTTGGTGGGATACTCTGATCCATGCACCTGCCACTGGAGCTCTCTCTGGAAACGTTCTATGGTGACTTAGGGGAGGCAAAGACACAGAGTTGGAGACCAAGGCTGGTTTGTTCTTCAGCCTTTTGACTCTTCATCTGCGGCATCATTGCATCTGTTTGAATATTTTTCAAAAAGTTTATCAAAAACACAGCTGCACTCTGATGAAGATCCCCACACTATTCACAAGGGGAAAGATACAGAATTGACCTATGTGTGTTTCATTTGCTTTTCTCTGATGATTATTGATTGTCTTAGTCTGTTTTCATGCTGCTGATAAAGATACAACCGAGGCTGGGGATGGTGGCTGACGCCTGTCGTCCCAGCACTTTGGGCGGCCGAGGCGGGCGGATCACCTGAGGTCACGAGTTCGAGACCATCCTGGCCAACATGGTGAAACCCGTCTCTACGAAAAATACAAAAATTAGCTGGGCATGGTGGTGAGCGCCCATAGTCCCAGCTACTCGGGAGGCTGAGTCAGGAGAATGGCGCAAACCTGGCAGGCGGAAGTTGTAGTGAGCCGAGATCACACCACTGCACTCCAGCCTGGGCGACAGAGCAAGACTCCGTCTTAAAAAAAAAAAAAGAGACATACCAGAGAGTGGGTAATTTATAAAAAAGAAAGAAAAAGAGGTTGAATGGACTCACAGTTCCTTCCCAAAAGCTCACTGCAAAAACACAACGTGGGGATCACTGCAGCAGTACAAATTTTTTGTTTGTTTGTTTTGAGACAAGTTCTTACTCCATCACCCAGGCTGTAGTGCAGTGGCAAAATCTTGGCTCACTGCAACCTCCGCCGCCCGGGTTCAAGCGATTCTCCTGCCTCAGCCTCCCGAGTAGCCGGGACTACTGGTGCCTGCCACCACGCCTGGCTAATTTCTTGTATTTTTAATAGAGATGGGGTTTCGCTATGTTGACCAGGCTGGTCTTGATCTCCTGACCTCATGATCTGCCAGCCTCGGCCTCCCAAAGTGCTGGGATTACAGGCGTGAGCCACCGCGCCCAACCTAAATGTTTTTTGGTTGGATGGATGGTTGGTAAAGTCTAGGCTGTTAGTGCACCTGTGCACTGGGTAGTGTACATTGAACCCCAGAGGTAATTTTTCGTGCCTCAGTCCGCTCCTGTCTTCCCATCTTCTGAGTCTCCCATGTCCACTAGTCTATACTACATGTCCCCGGGTACCCAGAGCGTAGCGTCTTCTTATAAATGAAAACATGTGGTATTTTTTTTCTGTTCCTGAGTTACTCTAGTTGGGAAAGTCATCTCCAGCTCCATCCAAGTTGCTGCAAATGACATTATTTTGTTCTTTTTCATGGCTGAGTAGTATTCCATGGTGTATATACACCACATTTTTTTTTTTTTGAGATAGAGTCCGGCTCTGTTGCCCAGGCTGGAGTGCAGTGGTGCAATCTCGGCTCACTGCAACCTCCGCCTCCCGGGTTCAAACGTTTCTCCTGCCTCAGCCTCCCGAATAGCTGGGATGACAGGAGCCCGCCACCACGCCCAGCTCATTTTTTTTTTCTATTTTTTTGTATTTTTAGTAGAGACGGGGTTTCACCATGTTGGCCAGGCTGGTCTTGAACTCCTGACCTCAGGTAATCCGCCCGCCTCGGCCTCTCACAGTGCTGAGATGACAAGTGTGAGCCATCTCACACCCGTTTCTTTTCCTTCTTAATGGGCATGTTAAATTGTTCTGCAACACTTCTGACTCTTCTATAGAAGTGTGATGTCCACAAGAAGGAATTTAGGGAGAGCAAGCTTGCTTCTGCACTCTCCGGGAAAGGCAGGTCTGCACGGCTAGGGGGGTCAAGCTCTTGTAGGAAGGAAAGAATGCTCCAAGACGTGCTCTGAACCCAGGAAGAATGCAAGCTTCGTCTTCGAAGCGTTCCGAGGAGGCCAAGCTGCCACGAATCACCCCGAATTATCCGTAAGGGGAGGCGATGGGGAGCTGGTAATCCGTGGGGATGGAAGCTAATTACTTAATCACTCGCATTTGTAAATCGCATTATTGGAAGAGAAATTACTCTGGTGATCGAATTACAGATATTTATCTGCTAATAGCCCTGATTAACTGGCGATGTTAATCTGTCATTTTGAAAGCTAATATTAACAGCATCAATCTCGCCAAAAAAATAAACAATTTACGGGAAATAAAACCGGGTGTAATGGAAAGTACTGTGGGTCGGAGGTGCCAGATCTAGGGTGCTGCTGAGTGGAGTGGCCGGGGTCCCCGTTAGCCCTTTATGAGCTGCAAAATATCCTCTGGCTGGGAATGGTTCAGACAGGGCTGACTCTAACAGGCTCAGAGAAGGTGAGGAAAAACACACAGGGAAAATGCATTTTGAGAAAAATCCCAAAGATTCTAGACAGGGGTCCCCAAGGGAACACCCTGCAAGTGTAGTTACGCAGTTCACGCTCCATAAAATGTATCCCCTGGAATTCCAAGAAAGGAAGGATTGAGTTATCCAGCAGACACCCGGTGGGTGCGTTTTACCTCCACTTTAGGCAAATCGACAATCTCAGAGTGAGACTCCGTCTCAAAGAAAAAAAAAAATTACCAAATAGTGTCAAAAGAATAGCTATGTCTTTTTCAGACAACGATTTGATGCTTCTTTTTGGAAAATTAGCAAGATTTGAGGATGGGGTTTGGATTTGCTCAAGAAAAGTATTATGGCAGGATCTGGACCTTTAGCAACTCCCTCTCTAATAAAAAAAAAAAAAAAATTAGCCAGGCGTTGTGGTGAGTGCCTGGAATTCCAGCTACTAGGGAGGCTGAGGCAGGAGAATCGCTTGAAAGGGAGTCAATTGGCTGTAAATGTAAAGGAATCCTCCACAATCTGAAAACCGTGGGCTGAACGGTGTCTCCCCTGGAAAGCGTGTTGAAATCCAGACTCTGGTGAACGTAACCTGATTTGCAACAGGGTCTTTGATTTGGAAAGTTAACATGATATCCGCAGGGTGGGCCCTGATGCAATAGGACTGGTGTCTTTCTAAGAAGAGGAGATGAGCTGGGCACGGTGGCTCACGCCTGTAATCCCAGCAGTTTGGGAGGCTGAGGCTGGGGGATCACTTGTGGTCGGGAGTTCAAGACCAGTCTGACCAACATACAGAAACCTCGTCTCTACTGAAAATGTAAAGTTAGCCGGACGTGGTGGGGCGTGCCTGTAATCCCAGCTACTCAGGAGGCTGAGGCAGGAGAATCGCTTGAACCCAGAAGGCAGTGTTGTGGTGAGCCGAGATCATGCGATGGCGCTCCAGCCTAAGCGACAACAGTGAAACTCCATTTTAAAAAACAAAAACAAACAAAACAAAGAAACAAACAAACAAAAAAAACAGAAGGGAGGTGAGGACACAGACACACACACAGTGGGACGACCCTGTGAGCACACAGGGAGAAGACGGTGTCTCCAAGCCCAGGAGAGAGGCCTCAGGAGGAACCAGCCCTGCCCATACCCTGATCTCAGATGTCCAGCCTCCAGGACTGTGGGAGAATCAATGTCTGTTGTTTCTAAGCCACCCAGCCTATGGTATTCTGTGATAGCAACCCGAAATGGACTAAGACTTCTCATAAGATGAGGAGATGAGGACACAGACACGCACAGAGGGATGACACTGTGAGGACACAGGGAGAAGACAGGCGTCTCCAAGCCGAGGAGAGAGGCCTCAGGAGGAACAATCCCTGCCCACACCTGGATCTCAGACTTCCAGACTCCAGGACTATGGAATAATCAATGTCTGTTGTTTACAATCCACCCAGTCTATGGTATTCTGTGACAGCAGCCTCAAACGGAGTAAGACATCTCATCAGAAGAGGAGATGAGGACACAGACACACACAGAGGGATGACCCTGTGAGGACCCAGGGAGAAGATGAAGTCTCCAAGCCCAGGAGAGAGGCCTCAGGAGGAACCAGCCCTGCCCATACCTGGATCTCGGACCTCCAGCCTCCAGGACTGTGGGAGAATCAATGTCTGTTGTTTACAATCCACCTGGTCTATGGTATTCTGTGATAGCAGCCTGAGATGGACGAAGACATCCCATAAGAAGAGGAGATGAAGACACAGACACACACAAAGGGGCAACACTGTGAGGACACAGGAAGAAGACGGCATCTCCAAGCCCAGGAGAGGGGCCTCAGCAGGATCCAGCCCTGCCAGCATCTTCGCCGGAGGCTTCTGTTCTCTGAAAGAGTGAGAGGAAAGTATATCTTTCAAAGCCCCCCAGTGTGTGATAGTTGGTGATGGCCACCCCGGGGAACCAGTGCAACAATCTCCCTGCATTTTGCTTTTTGCATTTTCTCAGCCGACTCTCAGAAACGGAAGCAAGGAGATGCACAAGGAGACACACACCAGCCCATTTTTTTTTTTTTTTTTGAGAAGAAGTCTCGCTCTGTCGCTCAGGCTGCAGTGCAGTGGTGCAATCTGGGCTCACTGCAGGCTCTGCCCTCTGGGTTCACGCCATTCTCCTGCCTCAGCCTCCCGAGTAGCTGGGACTACAGGCACCCACCACCACGGCCGGCCCATTTTTTTGTATTTTTAGTAGAGACGGGGTTTCACTGTGTTAGCCAGGAGGGTCTTGATCTCCTGACCCCGTGATCCGCCCACCTCGGCCTCCCAAAGAGCTGGGATGACAGACGTGAGCCGCCACGCCCGGCCCCACCAGCCCATCTTAAACTGCATCCTTTGTCCGCCCTGGCTGGCCAGGAGTCGTGTTTGGAGAGGTTCTTGGCAAAGGCCGTCGTTGCCATGATCTGCCTACCCGCACTCCCACACCCGAGAGAGGAATGAATGGATAATGTCACCCTGTGCACAGAGCACCCGACATTATCTGTTGGGGACAAGAGATGGTGTTTCCTTCCTTCCTCTTTAATTTTTTAATTTTTTAAGTGTCACCGTGTGCACAGAGCACCCAGCATTATCTGTTGGGGAGAAGAGACATTGCTTCCTTCTTCCTCTTTTAAAATTAAAGATACTGGCAGGGCGTGAGGACGGAGTGATATCTATCTGAGTTAGCTTTACAAAAATGTGCATCTTCCAAAACTCTGTTCGTCCTTCTCACAGCCTGTTTCTCCTGTGCTGGATGCTTCCTGCCCTCAAACATCAGATTCCAAGTTCTTCAGTTTTGAAACTCGGACTGGCTGTCCTTGCTTCTCAGACAGCAGACGGCCTGTGGTGGGACCTTGTGATCATGTCAGTTCATACTTAGCAAACTCCCCTTTATTTATATATGTATATATGTAAGTATTCCATTAAGAATACCATATATAGGCTGGGCACGGTGGCTCACGCCTGTCATCCCAGCGCTTTGGGAGGCCCAGGTGGGCAGATCATTTGAGGTCAGTAGTTTGACACCAGTCTGGCCAACATGCTGAAGCCCCTTCTCTACTAAAAATACAAGAATTAGCAAAGTGTGATGGTGGGTGCCTGTAAACCCAGCTACTGGGGAGGCTGAGGCAGGAGAATTGCTTGAACCCAGGAGGCGGAGGTTGCAGTGAGACTCCATCTCAAAAAATAAATACATTAATTAAAAACAATGCAGCACCATGAGACGCCTGCCAATGAGAAAGAAATAGATAATCAGGCACGCTGCATGGAAAACACATTAAAACAGTGAGTCACATTCTCTCTGACTCATGCAGCTCTGACCACCTGTTCTGGATTGAATCGTGTCCCATACTCGTGGGTATAACCTTATTTGGAAATAGGATCTTCAGAGGTATAATCAAGTAAAGACGAATTCATGAGCATGAACCCCCATGCAATAGCTCTGGGCTTCTTATGAAAAGAGGAGTTGTTTATTGCAGCACTATTTACAACAGCAAAGACTTGGAACCAACCCAAATGCCCATCAATGCTAGACTGGATAAAGAAAATGTGGCACATAGACACCATGGAATACTATGCAGCCATGAAAAAGGATGAGTTCATGTCCTTTGTAGGGATGTGGATGAAGCTGGAAACCATCATCCTCAGTAAACTCACACAGGAACAGAAAAGCAAACACCGCATATTCTCACTCGTAAGTGGGAGTTGAACAGTGAGAACACATGGACACAGGGAGGGGAACATCTCACACCGGGGCCTGTCAGGGACTGGGGGGCAAGGGGAGGAAGAGAATTAGGACAAATACCTAATGCATGCAGGGCTTAAAACCTACATGACAGGGTGACAGGTGCAGCAAACCACCCTGGCACATGTATACCTGTGTAACAAACCTGCACGTTCTGCACATGTATCCCAGAACTTAAAGTAAAATAAAAATAAATAAAAAGGAGGTGAAACTTTGAGGAGACATTCTCCAGAGTCTCGTTCTGTCGCCCAGGCTGGAATGCAGTGGCAAGAACTCAGCTCACTGCAACCTCCACCTCCCAGGTTCAAGTGATTCTCCTGCCTCAGCCTCCTCAGTAGCTGGAATTACAGGTGCCCACCACCACGCCTGGCTAATTTTTATATTTTTTAGTAGAGAGCGGGTTGCACCATGTTGACTAGGCTGGTTTTCAAACTCCTGACCGCAGGTGATCCACCCACCTTGGCCTCCCAAAGTGCTGGGATGACAGGCGTGAGCCACTGCACCTGGCCCTGGTTTTCCTTTTTTATAATTAACTTTTATTCATTTATTTATTTTTCTTTAGAGATGGGGTCTCACTGTTTTGCCCAGGCAGGTGTCGAATTCCTGGGTTCAGGTTATCTTCCTGCCTGAGCCTCCCAAAGTACTATATTTCTTGTTTGCACATTCCCTTCCACAAATTTTTCTTTCTTCCTTCTATTCACATCAATTTTCTTGGTAGGTCCATGGGAACCTCTTTCAATTGAAATGTCCAGAACCTTCCATAATATTATTCTTGAGCAAATCTAAACCCCGTATTCAAATCTTGCTAATTTTCCAAAAAGAAGCATTATCAAATCATTGTCTGAAAAAGGCACAGTTATTCTTTTGACAGTATTTGGTAATTTTTTTTTTTTTTTGAGATGGAGTCTCACTCTGTCAACCAGGCTGCAGTGCAATGGTGCCGTCTCAACTCACTGCAACCTGTGTCTGCCAGGTTGAAGCAGTTCTCGGCCTCAGCCTCCCAAGTAGCTGGGACTACAGGAGCCCGCCACCACGCATGGCTAATTTTTGTGTTTTTAGTAGAGACGGGGTTTCACCATGTTGGCCAGACTGGTCTCGAACACCTGACCTCAGGTGGTCCACCCACCTCAGCCTCCCAAATTGTTGGGATGACAGGCGTCAGCCACCGTGCCCGGCCAGGATGGTTTTTTGTTTGTTTGTTTGTTTGTGTGTTTGTTTTCTGGTTTTGTAAACTGGAATGAGAGCAATGTGGATATTCATTGACTTCATCTGTCCAATAATTGGCTAATTGTTCCTTTTAGTCCAAAGCATCCATTCAGAATCAGATGAATGGCACCCCCAAGGCATATTAAATATACAATGTTTTCACCTTAAATAATTTCATTTCAACTCCCTTTACCTTGTGGTTTTTTTTTTTTCTTTTCCTGGAGGTTTCAGAAATGGTGAGGTGCTGGCTAGCCTGTTCCACATTAGGTGCTTAAGAGAATTTTTGTTCCCATCACCCAAAAATGTTTTGACATCTCAGGTCTAGACAGAGGAATCTTTGCCGTTCTCCCCTGGTGTTTCGTAGATTTGTTAACTCGTTTTCTCTAATAACCTTGACTTTCTATTCTATCTTGTGAGTTTCTAAGTGGGTCCCATAGCATCCCTGGTGTCTCCTCAGAAAAACTAATTTCACTTGGATTAAGTTGTACGTTTTCATCTATCTTCTCTTTCTAAGTACCTGACAACCCGAAGCACGTTTTTCATCTGTTTCTGTAACCTGCCCAAAGTGGTTACCAACATTTTTTGATCAATGAATTCTAACATTCCACCCTGCGTAAAAAAAAAAAGTGTTATATGTAATAAATATATTCACTTTTATATATAAATATTCCATTAGAAATATTTATATTCTATATTATATAATATTATATATGGAATAGCTATAAATATTCCATTACAAATATTTTGTATTATATATTATATATTGTATATATATGTATTTCCATTAAGAATGTTTTATATTTTATATATATATTATTGTATTATATATTGTATATATATGTATTTCCATTAGGAATATATTTTATATTTTATATATATATATATCATATATTGTATTATATATTGTATATATGTGTATTTACATTAGGAATATTTTATATTTTATATATCATATATTGTATTATATATTGTATATATATATGTATTTCCATTAGGAATATTTTATATCTTATATATATATCATATATTGTATTATATATTGTATATATATGTATTTCCATTAGGAATATTTTATATTTTATATATATCATATATTGTATTATATATTGTATATATATGTATTTCCATTAGGAATATTTTATATTTTATGTATATATCATATATTGTATCATATATTGTTTATTTGTGTATTTCTATTAGGAATATTTTATATTTTATATATATATATCATATATTGTATTATATATTGTTTATATATGTATTTCCATTAGGAATATTTTATATTTTATGTATATCTTATATTGTATTATATATTGTATATATATATGTATTTCCATTAGGAATATTTTATAGTTTATATTTATATATCATATATTGTATTATATATTGTATATGTATGTATTTCCATTAGGAATATTTTATATTTTATATATATATCATATATATATATAAATAAACATTTTACATATGACAGGTAGTGAGTCATTTGTCGCCTACCAGACTTTGGTGTGGAATCTTACAGAGAGGTGGTTTTTCTCCTACTGCAGAATTATTGCTGGCAGAGAGGTTGGAGTCCTGGTCATTTATAATGATCCCCTGGGTCCAGTCTCTGATCACATGCAGATGTGGGCCCTGGTGAGCCACAGGCCCTGGCAGGAAAGGCAGTTCTTGCAGGCAGCAAAACAGGGGTTTGTCTGCACCAAAGAAGAGCCATCATTGAGGGCCTGGGCCGAGGAGCAGGCTTGGAGGACACACCCATGAAGAGGAATGCAGGGTGTTTCTTCCAAGCGTGGATGGAAGCAAGCCTGTGTCCACAGCACCTCAAGTTACCCCAAAGGGAACAAAGTCATGTCATTACCTGTGTTCTGGGCATTGTTGCCTGGGACCTCCCTGAGACTATCTGAAATCTTCGCTAAGAAAATGTCATCAAGGAGATGGGGGAAGCCAGCCTTCTTTCCTGTAAGCCTGAGAGGGTTGTTATCACAGAAGCATGACCTGCAGTTACTCAAAGGAACACAAAACAGGAATTTCCCCTGCCTATGATGTACGAGAACTTCCCACATCTACAAAACACGAGGATGCTCTCTGTCCTAACTTTTGGGCTAGAAAAAATGTTGCAGAATGTGGCCGGGTGTGGTGGCTCACACCTGTAATCCTAGCACTTTGGGAGGCCAAGGCAAGCGGATCATAAGGTCAGGTGACCAAGACCGTCCTGGCTAACACGGTCTCTAATAAAAATACAAAAAAAAAAAATTAACTGGGAGTGGTGGCACACAACTGTAGTCCCAGCTACTTGGGAGGCTAAGGCAGGAGAATCACTTGAACCTGGGAGGCAGAGGTTGCAGTGAGCCAAGATTGCGCCACTGCACTCCAGGCTGGGTCACAGAGTGAGACCCTGTCTCAAACAAACAAACAAAATTTTGCAGAATGTTAAATATAAAGAACTTATGAAATCAATCTCCATAGAGGACTCCTTTGAATATCTCATTGGACAGATCTAGAAATTGCAAGAAGTAGCAATAAAATAGGGTCTTTTACAGAAAAAAAAAAAATCCAGCTGCAAGGACAATGTCACAAATGTAATTCAAAATATATAGACACACTATCTCCTAGAGTGATTGATATGGTTTGGCTGTGTCCGCACACCAAATCTCATCTTGAATTGTAGCTGCCATAATTTCTACGTGTTGTGGGAGGGACCTAGTGAGAGATAATCAAATAATGGGGGCAGTTTCCCCCATACTGTTCCCATGATAGCGAATTACTCTTGGCCAGGTGCAGTGGCTCACGCCTGTAATCCCAGCACTTTGGGAGGGCGAGGCAAGTGGATCACCTGAGGTCAGGAGTTTGAGACCAGCCTGACCAACATGGCCAAACCCCGTCTCTACTAAAAACACAAAAATTAGCTGGGTACGGTGGCGGGCGCCTGTAGTCCCAGCTACTCGGGAGGCTGAGGCATGAGAATCACTTGAACTGGGAGGTGGAGGTTGCATTGAGCCGAGATCACTCACTGCACTCCACCCTGGGTGACAGAGTAAGACTCCGTCTCAAAACAAAGAAATGAAACCTCTTCCCTTTATTAACTACCCAGTCTGCAGCATGCCTTTATCAGCAGCATGAAAACAGACTAGTACAGTAATTAATATCCTTAAATAGTGAAGGAGACATGTCAGTGAGAACTATCAAGAAAACCGGTCCTGTGATTTCTCTCTAGACTGTCCAAAGCAAACCCAGCCATCTCTCCTTACAACCCAAAGTTAGTTTTAGTTGACATCAGAGGCTTCTTTTGTTCGCTACCACATAACAGCACTTTTCAAGTCCAATTTGCCATTCACAAAAATCGAGTAATAGAGCCATAATGCTTTTCTGATCTGCATTCACATATAGAGTCATCCCCAAAACAGGTGTCCTTTCTTCACAGATCTCCGCAGAAAGACTCACAGATTTCTCCACAGGTTTTCGTTTTTGCTCTAAAACTGCATTTTGTACAGACTCTATTAGATGCATGGCACTGAAAAAATATTTTGCTTTACGTGCCGAGCACTCTTTCTGGTGTTGTAGACATTTCAGCCAAATTGCTCTAACATGCGTTACTGGTGACTTTCGATTCTTTCTCACAGCTTCTTTGGTGAACAATTGGGGGTTTGGGGTTGTGCCTGTCTGTGGAGGAAAAGTTAAACATTAAATTTGAACTCGGACGGGCACAGTGGCTCACACGCCTCTCATCCCAGCACTTTGGGAGGCCGACGCGGATGGATCACCTGAGGTCGGGAGTTCGAGACCAGCCTGACGAACATGAAGAAACCCCGTCTCTACTAAAAATACAAAATTAGCCAAGCGTGGTGGTGGCAGGTGCGTGTCATCCCACCTACTCGTGAGGCTGAGACAGGAGAATCACTTGAACCCGAGAGGTGGAGATTGAGCCATTGCACTCCAGCCTGGGCGACAAGAGCAAAACTCCTTCTCAATAAATAAATAAATAAATAGATTCGAACTCAGTTGAACGTGGACACAAACAATGGTCACCAAGTCCCGGAACAGGTTGTGTGAGCCCCCTTGAGGCGTTCATCCAGCGCTATTTCGGATAAATCTCTATTTCAATCTATTCCTATACATCAGTTATTGAAAAACAACAGACAATCACAAAAACAAGTTGACCTTCTTCTGTTCCTTGAGCCCAGTCGAGAGGGGCCCTCATGACGGGGCCTCATGCCAAACAACTAGTTACAAAAAGAGCTAGGGTCCCACACCACGCCGAAGCTTCATGAGACCTCTCCTCATCTGTGCATGGATGACTGGCCGAATCTGGAGCTGTTGCTTCCCAGTCTGGTGGTGAATCCTCCATAGTCTGGTGAGTATAGCTGTCTTTTCCCTTCTCCCTTATCTTTACAAGTTGCTTATTATATCAATCTGCTTATTGTGTCCATCTATTTATTATATCATTTGCTTATTATTCTATCATTTGCTTAATTATTTGCTTATTGTTGTTATTACTATTATTATTATTTTCTTGAGACAGAGTCTTGCTCTCTCGCCCAGGCTGGAGTGCAGTGGTGCAATCTCAGCTCACTGCAAGCCCCGTCTCCCAGATTCACGCCATTTTCCTGCCTCAGCCTCCCGAGTAGCTGGGACTACAGGCACCTGCCACCATACCCCGATAATTTTTTGTATTTTTAGCAGAGACGTGGTTTTACCGTGTTAGCCAGGATTGTCTCGATCTCCTGACCTCATGATCCGCCCGCCTCGGCCCCGCAAATTGCTGGGATTACAGGTGTGAGCCACTGCGCCCGGCCTATTATTTGCTTATTATATCTGCATTGCCATTGACATGGGATAAAGGTTGTTTACCCCTTCAAGGTATTGTGTGTGTCTTTTCTTCTCCCCTCACGCGTTGCTTGCAGAGAACACTGTCTTGTGTGGTGGTTAATGTCATCCACAACCTTAACACTTGCAGTTAGCCTGTGAGTTCTTTGGGGATTAAAATTCTGTCTTGTTCTTGTCTTTGGTTCTTAAAGTTATTTTCTCATCCCTTTGCATTATAGCAAGTAAAACAAAAAATAAAAATGGGTGGCCGGGTACGGTGGCTCACGCCTGTTATCCCAGCACCTTAGGAGGCCGAGGCGGACGGATCACGAGGTCAGGAGATTGAGACCATCCTGGCTAACGTGGTGAAAACCCGTCTCAACGAAAAATACAAAAAATTAGCCGGGCGTAGTGGCGGGCGCCTGTAATCCCAGCTACTTGGGAGGCTGAGGTAGGAGAATGGTGTGAACCCGGGAGGCGGAGCTTGCAGTGAGCCGAGATTGCACCACTGCACTCCAGCCTGGGCGACAGAGCGAGACTCTGTCTCAAAAAAAAAAAAATGGGTATAAGTTTGATAATTAGGAAACAGATGAATCAATTTATTCAGAAAGTGTTGAAGAGTTTCATAACTAGGAACTCTGTGCACATTGTGTAAAACTAAGAGATACATTCCTTGCCTTCATGGAACCCACGGTCTTTACAGTGTGTTGGACAATACACAGGTAACCACACAGAAGTGCATGTGACTCTAGCTTGTGCTAAAGTGGACACAGGGGTGGATGTCAGTGGCCACCACAAAGATCCATCTTTGGATCTGATATGGTTTGGCTGTGTCCACCCCCAAATCTCACCTTGAATTGTAGCTCCCATAATTCCCACGTGTTGTGGGAGGGACACAGTGGGAGATCATTGAATCACGGGTTTGAGTCTTCTCCGTGTTGTTCTTGTGATAGTGAATAAGTCTCACGAGGTTTGATGCTTTGATAAGGGGAACTGCTTTCTCTTGGCTCTCCTTCTCTTCTCTTGTTTGCCACCAGGGAAGACATATTTTTCCCCTTCTGCCATGATGGTGAGGCTTCCCCAGCCACTTGAAACTGTGAGTCCACTACACGCTTTTCTTTTTTTTTTTTTTCTTTTGAGACAGAGTCTCACTCTGTTGCCTGGGCTGGAGTACAGTGGCGTGATCTCAGCTCACTGCAACCTCCACCTCCCAGGTTCAAGCAATTCTCCTGCCTCAACCTCCCGAGTAGCTGGGATTACAGGTGCCCGCCACTATGCCCAGCTAATTTTTTGTATTTTTAGTAGAGACGGTGTTTCACCACGTTGGCCAGGCAGGTCTCAAACTCATGACCCTGTGATTCGCCCGCCTCAGCCTCCCAAAGTGCTGGGATTACAAGCATGAGCCACCATGCCCAGCCATTACACGCCTTTCTTTTGTAAATTTCCCAGTGTTGAGCTTGTTTTTCTCAACAGCATGAAAACGAATTAATACAGCGTCACACCCACATGGGATTGCAAGATAATCTGAAAAAGATCTTTTCCCATTCTTCCCATTGAGTAGATCTCTTCCCAGACTTTCTTCCTCTCTTCCTCTTTGCTCCTGTCCTTCCCCTACCTCCACCAAACGGCTGTGAGATCAGGAGGTCTTCAACTTGGAGAACATTGATTTATTCCAACCACAGATGATGGCACCACAGAGTCTTCTGCCCCTGGGAGGATGGCTTTCATGTTTGCTGATTTCTTAGACGTCCACATCACCAAAGCGAACACACCTTTTTTTTTTGTAATATTAACTCTGTCCGTGCAGTTCAGGAGGTCTTCAAGGTCACCTACAGGTCTAAAAATGTGCTAGAGAGACTCGCAGAGCTCAGAACAGCTGTTAGACTCATGTTTAGGGTTTATTACAACAAAAGAATACAGGCTAAAGTCAGCAAAGACTAAAGGCTTACAAGGTGGAGTCCAGGAGACTCCAGGTATGAGATTCCCAGTGTCCCCTCTTGGTGAAAGCATGCAGATGGTGATTAGTTCTTCTAAGACTCTTCTAGGTTCTTCTAATACACTCCTGGAGTATTCCAATCAGGGAGGCTCCCATGAGTTTGATATCCAGTTTTCATTGAAGGTCAGTCACAGGTATGGCTGATCACAAGTGTGACTAATCTGTCTCCAGCCTCTCCAGAGGTCAACCTGATATAGGAGGGTGCAGGTCCCCCACCATCAATTACATTCTGTTTTTATTTTGTTTTTGTTTGAGATGGAGTTTTGCTCTTGTTGCCCAGGCTGGAGTGCAACAGCACAATCTCGGCTCACTGCAACCTCCGCCTCCCGGGTTCAAGTGATTCTCCTGCCTCAGCTTCCCAAGTAGCTGGATTACAGGTGCCCACCACCATGCCAGGCTAATTTTTGTATTTTTAGTAGAGACAGGGTTTCACCATGTTGGCCAAGCTGGTCTCGAACTCCTGACCTCAGGTGATCCACCCACCTCAGCCTCCCAAAGTGCTGGGATTACAGGCATGAGCCACTGCACCCAACCAATTGCATTGTTAACATGGAATCTCTGGCATGGCCCTAAGGGATTAGGTAAGCAAAGATACTCTTATCCAACAAGGGTTTTAAAGCTACCTCCCAGAAGCCAATCAAGTGCCAAATATTTCACTGGGCAAGACAAATCCTTTGTCACATGACCCTGGAAATTAATACATGTGGTAGTTTCCTTCCACAGCAATGATGCATGACCTTAACTTACTTAACTAACCTTGTAGTATAGCATTTGTGCATTAAAACACTGAAGATTGGGCTGGGCGCAGGTGCTCACGCCTGTATTCCCAGCATTTTCGGAGGCTAAGGCAGGCGGATCACGAGGTCGGGAGATTGAGACCACGGTGAAATCCCATCTCTACTAAAAATACAAAAAATTAGCTGGGCGTGGTGGCGGGCGCCTGTAGTCCCAGCTACTCGGGAGACTGAGGCAGGAGAATGGCGTGAACCCGGGAGGCGGAGCTTGCAGTGAGACGAGATCACACCACTGCACTCCAGCCTGGGTGACAGAGCGAGACTCCATCTCAAAAAAAAAAAAAAAAATTAAAGATCGGATCACAAAGTCAAGAGATCGAGACCATCCTGGTCAACACAGTGAAACCCCGTCTCTATCTAAAATACAAAAATTAGCTGGGCATGGTGGCCCATACATGTAGTCCCAGCTCCTCAAGAGGCTGAGGCAGGAGAATGGCATGAACCTGGGAGGCAGAGCTTGCAGTGAGCCGAGATCACACCACTGCACTCCAGCCTGCGTGACAGAGAGAGACTTCATCTCAAAAAAAAAAAAAAATTAAAGATCGGATCACAAGGTCAAGAGATCAAGACGGTCTTGGTCAACATGGGGAAACCCCATCTCTACTAAAAATACAAAAATTAGCTGGGCATGGTGGCCCATACTTGTAGTCCCAGCTCCTCAGGAGGCTGAGGCAGGAGAATCGCTTCAACCCGGGAAGTGGAGATTGCAGTGAGCTAAGATCGCACCACTGCGCTCCAGCCTGGGCGACAGAGCGAGGCTCCATCTCAGAAAAAAAAAAAAAAAAATTAAAGATCTGTCTTGATAACCCCCTGGATGCCCCATGAGTGAGGGAGGGAGGGATCTCCTACCATAAATAGTATCTGATAGCCAGATGCACCACACCCAACACTGCATAGGTGAGATTGAGATATATCCACAGTTTACTAGTCATAGATGGTTACTGCTGGAGTAAGAGGACACCGTCTGCCATGCAGGACCCTGGGAAGGTTGCATTTGAGAGCAGAGTGAACCAGCAGAAGTTGTAGGAAGTAGACTTTGTAGTCACAAGAGGGTGTGGTGTCCCCTGGTTCCCGTGAGAAGACGTGATTGGCTCCTTGAAGCTATGAGTAGAAGAGAGTTTGTGCAGCTATAACAAAATATCCAACACTGGGCAATTCAGAAGAACAGGCATTTATTTCTTACAGTTCTGGAGGCTGAGAAGTGGCAGATCGAGGTCCCGACAGATTCAGTTTGAGTAATTTTATGGGCTAGGTGGGAGGGAAAATCCATGAGTTTGAAAAGTTCTCATAAGGTATGCCCCCTGCTCAACAGGAATGGCTCCCCACCCGGTGAGTTCTATTTTATCTATTCTATCTATCTGTCTATCTGTCTGTCTGTCTGTCTATCTATCCTCTATCTATCCTCTATCCATGTATCTATCAATCTTTCTTCCCATCATCAATTATCCATTTGTCTATCCATCTATCCATTCTCCATATATTCATCTATCATCTATCTATCATCTATCTATCTATCCTCTATCCATGTATCTATCCATCTATCTTTCCATTATCTATCTATTATCCATCTATCTATCCATCATCTATATATTCATTTGTCTATGATCTATCTATCTATCCTCTATCCATGTGTCTATACATCCATCTTTCCATTATCAATCCATTATCCATCTATCTATCTATCCATCTTCTATATATTAATCTATCATCTGTCTACATATATCTATCATCTATCATCTGTCTATCATCAATCTATCATCTATCTATCTATCATCTGTCTATCTATCTATATACCTATGTATCATCTATCTATGTGTCATCTATTTATCTATCTATCTATCTATCTATCTATCTATCATCTATCATCTATCATCTAGCTAGCTAGCTAGCTATCATCTATGTATCTTTCTATCATCTATCTAGCTATCATCTATCTATCTGTTATCTATCTAGCTATTATCTATTTATCTATGTATCTATCATCTGTCTATCTATGTATCTATCATGTATCTATCAATTACCTGTCATCTCTCTCTCTCTCTCTCTCTCTCCCTCTATCTTATCTATTCTAGCTATTCTATTTGATGGGAGAACTCGCCACATGGGGAGCCATTCCTGTTTACTAGGGGGCATATCTTATGAGAACAGAGAAACTCATGGTTAGGATTTGGGGTCTCCTGAGGCTCTAAGACGTAAAAGCATCAGCACTTGAAACTTTCAGTCTTACAATGTAACAGCCCCTTTCCTTGCAGTAATGAGTAGAACAGTGTCATTATCTGTTTGGGCTGCTGTAACAAAACAACAAAGACTGGGTAATTTTAAAAGAACAAAAATGTATTTCTTACAGTTCTGGAGGCTGGGAAGTCCAAGAACCAAGTAGCCAAGCATCAATTGATTCTGTTGTCCGGTGAGGGCTCCTGTCTGCTTCCAAGATGAAAACTTGTCACTGTTTCCCCTGCGGGGAGGAATGCTATGTCCTCACATAGCAGAAGGCAGATGAGCAAGAGAAAGCTAAATGCTGTATGAAGCCCCTTTATAAGGCCCTAATCCCTCCTATGAGGGAGGAGCCATCATGGTCTAATCACTATTTTAATGCCTGCTAATACCATCACTTTGGCCATCAAATTTCAACACTAGCATTTTGAAGGAAATACGTTCAAACCATATCAGACAGAAATTATATGGCCAGCTCTATGGTTCCTCTACTTATACTAACCATTATTTAAATAAGTAAAAGGCATGCTGGCTGGGTGCAGTGGCTCCCATCTGTAATCCCAGCACTTTGGGAGGCTGAGGCAGGAGGATTGCTTGAGCCCAGAAGTTTGAGGCCAGCCTGGGCAACATAGCAAGACTCTGTCTCTACAAAATAAAAATTTTTAAACTAATTAGCAAAGTCTGTTGGCATATGTCTGTAGAAAGAGCTTCTTGGAAGGCTTAAGCAGGAGGATTGTTTGAGTCTAGGAGTTTGGGGTAGCAGTGAGTTATGACCACACCACTGCACTCCAGCCTGGGAGAAAAAGCAAGACCCCCAACTCTAAAAAAAAAAAAAAAGAGGGTGGTGACCTTATATAGGAGATAGATGGTGGAAGGCATTCCAGAGAAGGCAAGCAGTGAGTATATGTTGCAGGTCCATTCTCAGCCCTGAGACAGGAGGCCCATTAAGTACTTTAGCTGGAATGCATTGTAAAGAAGAGAAAAAAAAGCTGACAGCTGCTGTGCTGTCCTTATGGGCCTGAGCTGTAGTTTTGTCTTTCTTTCAACAGCAACAGGGAAGGTGTTGCATGGTCTTCAGCAGCTGGGCAATGTTAGCAGGAGTGCCCCCCACTTTCAAGTAGGCCTTCACCTCCAAATGGCCTCCACCTCCAAGTTAGTCTCCAACTTCTAAATTGGCCTCCACCTCCAAGTTAGCCTCCAGTTTCCCAGTTGGACTCTACCTCCTAGTTGGCCTCCACAACCAACTTGGACTCAACTTCCAAACTGGCCTCCACCTCCAAGTTAGCCTCCCACCTCCAAATTGACCTCACCTCCATGTTAGCCTCCACCTTGAAATTAGCCTCCAATCTCCTAACTGGACTCTACCTCCTAGATGGCCTCCAACCTACATGGTGGCCTCCACATACAACTTGGACTCCAACCTCCAAATTGGCCTCCACCTCCAAGTTAGCCTCCCACCTCCAAATTGACCTCACCTCCATGTTAACCTCCACCTTGAAATTAGCTTCCAATCTCCTAACTGGACTCTACCTCCTAGCTGGCCTCCAACCTACATGTTGGCCTCCACATCCAACTTGGACTCAAACCTCCAAATTGGCCTCCACCTCCAAGTTAGCCTCCCACCTCCAAATTGACCTCACCTCCAATTTATCCTCCACCTTGAAATTAGCCTCCAATCTCCTAATTGGACTCTAGCCTCCTAGCTGGTCTCCAACCTACATGTTGGCCTCCACATCTAACTTGGACTGCAACCTCCAAATTGGCCTCCACCTCCAAGTTAGCCTCCAGCTTCAAGTTAGCCTCCAGTCTCCCACCAACTGGACTGTACCTCCTAGTTGGCCTCCAACCTACATGTTGGCCTCCACTTCCAACTTGGACTCCAACCTCCAAACTGGCCTCCACGTTCAAGTTAGCCTCCAACCTCCAAACTGGCCTCCACCTCCAAGTTAGCCACCACCTGCAAGTTAGCTAATTTACCAACTGCGGGATTATCAATCTGCTTATTATATCAATCTGCCTATTATATCTTATTATGCCTCCAAGTTGGCCTCCACCATCAAGTTCACCTTCACTTCCACATTGGCCTCCATCGCCAAGTTAAGTGGCCTCCACTGCCAAGCTGGCCTCTACCTCCAAGCTGGCTCTAACCTCCAAGTTGGCCTTCACCTCCAAGATGACCTCCAACCGTCCAAATTGACCTCCAACCTCCAAGTTGACCTCCACCTTCAAGTTGCTCTGAACATGGTTTGGAGAATATATCAATGGATGTATATGAAAGTAGTGTGACCAGTGGAGAAGTTGGTGTGGCCACTTGGACGTGATTGATGGACAGGGCTCCAATGGTTCATCAACCCGAGGCTCCTTTACTTAGAAACCACACTGACTCAACAGACCAGAGACCACATCTAAAGTCTACAGAAGAGCTGATAGCAGGCTCTGTCTGACATAAACCACTGTATCAATTTCTCCCCATGTCCACCCGGTTCTGATCATGGTGCCTGGGTAAAGGTAGCCTGCCCTGTGTTTGTCTATTGTCTGAACAATTTCCAAATCACTGCCTCATCTGTAGCTCATTCTCCAAGGTCACTAACCTGTGTCCTGACTGTCCACAAGGAAGGAGTGAGATTTCTCTTTCGGTCCTTGCTCCGTCCTCAAATCTTGGGCACCTCGTCATATGAACTTTCCCTTTGATGGTCTTTTTGTTTCTTGCACTTCAAATCTGGAGGCCCAGGAAGTGTGGGCTTTGTCCTAGGCACCGATTGTCACATGCCTTCTCCACGCTTAGTAAGAAGTTTTTGTACAATTAACCAGGTTTCTCTGATTCCTTCATTCTTTGCACCTTGGAAAAACTGCATGAACACAATCTTATCTGTTCCCAATCTTAACTGTTCTTTGATTCCCTCAAGCTCCTGCATCATTACCTATCTGGCTTGTGGATTTAGCTCCTTTTCTGATTGCTGTTATTTTTCTTACAGTTGCCTTTTCCATCTGCCCCAAAGACTCAACTCATGAAAGCAAGACGATGAAGGGGGAGACGGATTAGGGCAGAGGCCGGGCAGGGAGGCGGGAGATGTGGGCTTCTTCTAAACAAGGTGTGAGATCTGCTGTAGAAGCCAACTTACCAGGGGTTTAGGCAATACAGCCAAGCCAGCCAAGATCTCCGGGTCTGTCCTGGGAGTGCTCCCAAACCCGAGGTTGGACTTGGGAGGTCTAGAGAGGAACACCACAGGCTCATGTTTCACTAGCCTGTTGGGACCACGGCTAATTCCACAGCCTTTTGCCTCCTTGGGAGGATATCACACCTCTCCTGGAACCCAAACACTTGCGGCCATCCCGTGATCCAGTGCCACCTCCCTAAGAACCTTTATAAGAAGAAGACATGAGGATCTTTGATCCGCTTCCTTCTTTTGCAGCTGAAAATATATTGAATGTCAGTAAAAGGTCTCATCTATTTTTATATATCTATCTCTGTCTCTCTATGTGTCTAGCTATCATCTAGCTATCTATCTATCTATCTACCTATCTCTCTATCTATGTGTCAATCTATGTACTTATCTGTTTGTCTGTCTGTCTGTCTATCTATGTATCTATCTATCTATGTGTGTATCTATGTATCTATCTATCTATGTGTCTATTTATCTATCTGTGTATCGATCTACCTATCTGTCTGTCTGTCTATCTATGTGTCTATCTATCTATCTATCGGTCTATCTATCTATCTGTGTATCTATCTATATATCTATCTATCATCTATCTATTTATCTACCTATTGGTCTATCTATCTATCTGTCAATCTATGTATCTATTTGTCTACCTATCTATCTATCTATCTATCTATCTATCTATCTATCTATCTATTGGTCTATCTATCTATGTATCTATCAATCTATCCTTCTATCTATCTATCCATCTATCCATCTCCATCCATCTACCATATCAATTGATCTATCTATCCATCTATCCTATTGATGTATCAATCTATCCTCCATCTATCTGTCCATCGCTACGCATTTATCCTATCAACTTATCAGTCTATCCTTCTATTTATCTATCTCTCTATGTATCTCCATTCATCTATCCAATTGATCTATCAATGTATTCTTCTATCTATCCATCTATCTATCTACCTACCTACCTGCCTATCTATTTTATCTAATCTATCTATCTGTCCATCTATCTACCCATCTATTATCTTTATATATCTCTATCTATCATCCATCTTTCTATGTCTTTATCTAGCTCTCTATCGAACTCTGTCTATCTCTTTCTCTATCTGTATCTATCCATCCATTCTTCTGTCCACTCATCTGTCCATCCATCTGTCTGTCTATCTATCTATCTCTATCTGTCTCTATCTGTCTGTCTATCTATCTATCTATCTATCTATCTATCTATCTATCTATCTATCTATCCATTCTTCTGTCCATTCTTGTGTCTGTCAATCTGTCCATCTATCCGTCTATCTATCTATCATCTATCTGTCCATCCATCCATCCATCTATCCATCCATCCACCCATTCATCCATTCAACTATCCATCTATCAATCCATCCATCCATCCATCCGTCTATCTTATGCATCACAGCCGGACCATGCAGAAGACAGAGGGCTGAGGAATGGCAGCTTCCGGTGAGGTCTGTGGGTGCAGCCATGAACCCCTCCAGTTAATGTGACTGTATTGGGGAGAACTGGCACCATTGAGGGGGAAGTTGTAGCTGTGAAGAGAACAGGACCCAGTGATTGTTGTTGAAGACCATCTGTGCACGATCTGAGGCAGAGCTGGAACACGCAGGTGACGAGTTCCTCACTGAAGGTCAATTTGGACCATCCCAAGAGTCCCCTTGGTAGCACAGAGAGATACTATCTCCCACAGCAGGTACAAAGAAAGTAAAAGATCAGGAACAAAGTGTGCTGGGACTGTCTGATGTCAAACCCCAGCTAACGGGCAGTATCAGGACATGATGGACACCACCTCAAGACATGGGATGGGGTGTCCTGGTATCTGTACCTTTGAGAGCTTTATTTTATTTTATTTTATTTTATATTTTATTTTATTTTATTATTTTATTTAATTTTATTTATTTATTTATTTATTATTTTATTTATTTTATTTTATTTTTTGAGACGGAGTCTCACTCTGTCACCCAGGCTGGAGTGCAGTGGCACAACCTTAGCTCACTGCAACCTCCACCTCCTGGGTGACAGGCCCCACCGAGTAGCTGGGATGACAAGCATGAGCCACCATGCCCAGTCCCAGTTTGGGTTCTGAACCCTTCAACACAGACTCTTTCTGAGAAAAAACAGGCCAGGCACAGTGGCTCACGCGTGTCATCCCAGGACTTTGGGAGGCTGAGGCTGGTGGATTATCTGAGGTCAGGAATTTGAGACCAGCCTGGCCAACATGGAGAAACCCCATCTCTACTAAAAATACAAACATTAGACAGGCATGAAGACGGGCGCTTGTAATCCCAACTACACGGGAGGCTGAGACAGGAGAATCACTTGAACCCGGGAGGCAGAGTTTGCAGTGAGCCAAGATCACACCACTGCACTCCAGCCTGGGTGACAGAGCAAAACTCTGCCTAAAAAAATTAAAAAATTAAAAGTAAATAAATAAATATGAAGTTGGCAACTAAAAAAAATCAAACTTGGCCAGGCGCGGTGGCTCACGCCTGTAATCCCAGTACTTTGGGAGGCCGAGGAGGGCAGATCACAAGGTCAGGAGATCGAGACCACGGTGAAACCCCATCCCTACTAAAAATACAAAAAATTAGCCGGGTGTGGTGGCAGGCACCTGTAGTCTCAGCTACTCAGGAGGCTGAGGCAGGAGAATGGCCTGAACCCGGGAGGCAGAGCTTGCATTGAGCTGAGACCCCACCACTGCAATCCAGCCTGGGCGACAGAGCGAGACTCTATCTCAAAAAAAAAAAAAAAAGAAAAAATCAAACTTTACTAGATAGGAGAACTGCTCAAAAAACAGAAAAAAAACCTACAAATCACATTTTCTATTTATAAAAATATGATTATTTACATGAAAATGCTCTGTCTTATCAATAAGAAAGCTTGTTAGTTAAAAGAAAAGAAACTGCATGTCTGTATATGCAGACATGTATGCGGGCATGTGTGTCTGTATGTGTGTACATATGCAGTTGCCTTCCTCCACCAAAAGGCAAACTTTTGTTTTGTTTTTTTTTTTGAGACGGAGTCTTGCTCTGTCGCCCAGGCTGGCGTGCAGTGGTGCGATCTTGGCTCACTGCAACCTCCGCCTTCCAGGTTCATGCCATTCTCCTGCCTCAGCCTCCGGAGTAGCTGGGATTACAGGAACCCACCACCTCTGGCTAATTTTTTGTATTTTCAGTAGAGACGTGGTTTCCCCATGTTGGCCAGGCTGGTCTCAAACTACCGACCTCAGGTGATCCGCCCACTTCAGCCCCCCAAAGTGCTGAGATTACAGGTGTGAGCCACCGCACCAGGCCTAAAATTTTTTTTATTGGGATAAAATTCGCATACCATGAAATTCCCCTTAACTATCTTGCAGAGAACAGCTCAATGGTATTTAACACTTTCTCCATGCTGTGAAACCATCAGTCTATTTCCTTCTAGAACACTCTCTTCAACCCAAGGAGATCCTGCACCCATTATCACTCATGCCCATTTCCTCTCCCCACACTAAGTCTCTTGAAATTTGTGACTTTGTGTGTCTTTCCTCCACAACGACCATTCTCTTTAACTTTTAAAAAGCCATTGGGCCTCTCTTCTTTCTTTTTTTTTTTTTCTGAGACAGAGTCTCACTCTGTTGCCCAGGCTGGAGTACAGTGGTGTGATCTCAGCTCGCTGCAACCTCTGTCTCCCAGGTTCAAGCAATTCTCCTGCCTCAGCGTCCGAGTAGCTGGGACTACAGGTGCACACAACCACGCCCAGCTAATGTTTGTCTTTTTAGTAGAGACGGGGTTTCACCATGTTGGCCAGGATGGTCTTGATCTCTTGACCTCATGATCCACCCTCCTCTGCCTCCCAAAGTGCTGGGATTACAGGCGTGAGCCACCGTGCCCCGCCCCCTCGCTTCTTTAATAAGACCCTGATTTCCTTTACAGGATCCTGCCCCAACCCAGGGGATGAACCAGGCAGGTCAATCTGTTCCCCATTTCTGCTGGCCAAGCTTCAGACTTGATAAAGTGTGTGGGAAAAGCAAGGCAAAAGAGGAACAGGGGAAAAAATATCTTTGCCTATGCCCTCCCTTTCTGCTAAGAATGCTGTCTTGAGGATGTGATGTCTGGAGCTTCAGCAGCCACTTTGTGACTATGAGAAAACTCTACTGTGCCCATGCCTTTCCTTCCTACCAGGAAAGCTCTCTTGAGGGTGTGATGTCCAGAGTTTCAGCAGCCACTTTGTGACTATGAGAAAACTCTGCCATGCCCATGCCCTCACTTCCTGCTAGGGATGCTTTCTTGAGGGTGTAATGTCTGGAGCTTCAGCAGCCACTTTGTGAGTATGAGAAAACTCTGTTGTGCCCATGGCCTCCTTTCCTTCTAGGAATGCTCTCTTGAGGATGTGATGTCCAGAACTTCAACAGCCACTTTGTGAGTATGAGAAAACTCTGTTGTGTGCATGCCCTTCCTTCCTGCTAGCAATGCTGTCTTGAAGGCATGATGTACGGAGCTTCAGTAGCCACTTTGTGATTGTGAGAAAACTCTCCTGTGCCCATGGCCTCCCTTCCTGCTAGGAATGCTCTCTTAAGGGTGTGATGTCCAGAGCTTCAGCAGCCGCTTTGTAAGAATGTGAAAATTGTTTTGTGCCCATGCCTTTGCTTCCTGCTAGGAATGCTCTTTTGAGGGCAGGACATTCAGAGCTCCAGCAGCTGTTTTGTGACTATGAGGCACACTATCAGACTGTGAGGCATTACCATGCAGGAAGATGTCATTACCCGTTCTTTATTTGCATTACTGTTCTTTTATTTGCATTATCTGTTCTTTATTTGAATTACTGTTCTTTTATTTGCATTACCTGTTCTTTATTTGCATTACTGTTCTTTTATTTGCATTACCTGTTCTTTATTTGCACTACTCTCTGTTCTTTATTTGCACAAACGGCCTAGATTTCTCTGCCTGCATCACTGCAGCAAACACTCTATGGGACTTTGGCAAGAGCAAGAAATATTCTCACTTCACGTCTCCTCAATGCCTCCCAGCCATTTGTGCTGCTGTGATGATAGGTCTGTGGTAAGGAATATTCCTTCTCCCCAGGCTCCAGCAGGTACCTGGAACAGGCATTCCTCGTAGTACTTCTGTTTGGTACTTTTCATCTCTAGGAAAGGAGTGGGAAAATCGCCTGCCTAAGTGTAGCCATACAGAGTAGCTAATGAAGTTCATGCATGAGGGCGTATGGGTCATCACGCCCCTTTTAAGATTTACATTCCTCCAACTTCTTCTAAAGAACAGCATACTGGCTAGGTGCAGCAGTTCACGCCTGTAATCCCAGCACTTTGGGAGGACAAGGCAAGCAGATCACCTGAGGTCAGGAGTTTGAGACCAGCCTGGCCAACATGGTAAAACCCTGTCTGTACTAAAAATAGAAAAATTAGCCCGGTGTGGTGGCACGTACCTGTAGACCCAGCTACTTGGGAGGCTGAGGCAGAAGAATCGCTTGAACCTGGGAGGCAGAGGTTGCAGTGAGCCAACATCTTGCTGCTGCACCCCAGCCTGGGTGACAGAGAAAGGCTCCATCTCAAAAAAAAAAAAAAAAGAAACAAATAAGAAAGAAAGAATGAAAGAAAAGAAAGATAAGAAAGAAAGAAAGAAAGAAAGAAAAGAAGAAAGAAAGAAAGAAAGATGAAAGAAAGAAAGAAAGAAAGAAAGGAAGAAAGACGAAAGAAAGAAAGAAAGAAAGAAAGAAAGAAAGAAAGAAAGAAAGAAAGAAAGAAAAGAAAAGAAAGAAAGAAAGAAGGAAAGAAAGAAAGGAAGGAGAAAGAGAAAGAAAGAAAGAGAGAGAAAGAAAGAGAAAGAAAGAAGGAAAGAAAGAAGAAAGAAAGAAAAACACCCAGCATATCTCATGCATTCATTTGTTCCAGCACCAGGCACAACGAGGTGCTGTTCAAATCCTAAGAGCCGAGATCATGCCACTGCACCCCAGCCTGGGCGACAGAGAAAGACTCCATCAAAAAAAAAAAAAGAAAGAGAAAGAAAGAAAGAAAGGAAAGAAGGAGAAAGAAAGAAAGAGAGAGAGAAAGAAGAAAGAAAGAAAGAGAGAGAGAGAGAGAAAGAAAGAAAGAAAGAGAGAGAGAGAGAGAGAAAGAAAGAAAGAAAGAAAGAAAGAAAGAAAGAAAGAAAGAAAGAAAGAAAGAAAGAAAGAAAGAAAGAAAGAAGGAAAGAAAAGAAACAAGAAAGGAAGAAAAAAACCCCAGCATACCTCCTGCATTCATTTGTTCCAGCGCCAGGCACAGTGAGGTGCTGTTCAACTCCTAAGAGCCGAGAACATGCCACTGCATTCCACCTGGGTAACAGAGAAAGACTCCATCTCAAATAAATAAATACATAAATGAATAAAATGAACTACTCTCCTATTGACTTTGACTAGTCTACGTCTTTCTGGGTAGTGCCTTCACTCCTGTCTGACCCTTAGTGAATACCTCTAGGAATCTGTAATCAATATATTTTTAATGAATCACCATCAGCTGTCCATAGTCCCAATGATTCCCATTGAATTTACCTCCAAGGGTGAAGATGCCCCTGTTTCCTGAGGGATCTCTTCCTCCTTGCGCCTTCTGCACCAAATCAAAATGTCCAATCTCAATGCTGGGGCTGGGATCATTGATGATTATCACGTGGGTTTCTCACATAGACTGTGGGTTGCATTTTTCTAAAATACATGGTCCAACAGCGTTTAAGGTCACTGTCATTGCCCCTAAACACACAGAGCGAGGTGTAGAACACAGAATCGAATGCACATATGTGCACACACACACACACACGCACTTCTTTTCCTAACTACATGAGAAAAATCATTCGGTGCTTATCAAAAATGACTCTCCGGCCGGACACGGTGGCTCATGCCTGCAGTCCCAGCACTTTGGGAGACTGAGGCAGGCAGATCACCTGAGGTCAGGAGTTCGAGACCAGCCTGGTCAACAGGGTGAAACCCCCGTCTCTACTAATAATACAAAAATTAGCGGCGTGGTGGTGGGCGTCTGTAATCTCAGCTACTTGTGAGGCTGAGGCAGGAGGATCACTTGAACCCAAGACGCGGAGGTTGCAGTGAGCTGAGATGCTCAGATCTTTTAAGATATCTTTTTGGCAGGGTGCGGTGGCTCACGGCTGTAATCCCAGCACTTTGGGAGGCTGAGGCAGGTGGATCACCTGAGATCAGGAGTTTGAGACCAGCCTGGTCAACATGGCGAAACCCCTTCTCTACTAAAAATACAAAAATTAGCCAGGTGTGGTGGCTTGTGCCTATAATCCCAGCTACTTGGGAAGCTGAGGCAGGAGAATTGCTTGAACCCGGGAGGCCGAGGCTGCAGTGAGCTGAGATCATGCCACTGCAATCCAGCCTGGGAGACACAGCGAGACTCTATCTCAAAAAAAAAAAAAAGGAAAAGAAAAACAAAGGAAGGTGTGATTATGGGAGAGCAGCCTAAACATTGAGGGGAACATCCTAAATCCCAGCAGCAAGGGAAGAAAGGCCAGGTGACAGGGCTTTTTTCTGCACAGAAGTAACTGATGTCTGACTCCATTTCTATGAAACGTGCTCAACAGGCAAATCCACAGAGAGGAAGTGAATTTGTGCCTCTCAGAGTTTGGGGAGGGGGATGTGGAGTGACTGCTTGATGGGAATGGCGGTTTCCTTTTAAAGGGAATGAAGATTTTCTCAAACTACATAGAACTGGTGGTTGTACAGCACGGTGAATGTACTAAATGTCCCGTTCGTATAATTTAAAATAACTAACTTGATGTAATTTTTTTTTTTTTTGAGAGAGAATCTTGCTCTGTCACCCAGGCTGGAGTGCAATGGTGCGATCTTGGCTCACTACAAGCTCCGCCTCCCGGATTCAAGCGATTCTCCTGCCTCAGCTTCCCGAGTAGCTGGGATTACAAGCACCTGCCTCCACACCAGTATTTTTAGCAGAGATGGGGTTTCTCCATGTTGGCCAGGCTGGTCTCGAACTCCTGACCTCAAGTGATCCACCCACCTCGGCCTCCCAAAGTGCTGGGATGACAGGTGTGAGCCACTGTGCCCGGCTATGTGATGTGTGCAAGTTTTTATTTGATAATTGTGAGTATTTCACACAAATGTGGGAGTACGGGGTATGCAACAAGCTTTTTAAAAAACAGAGGTATGTGATGTGAATCTTACCTCTATTTTTAAAAAAGCTTGTCACATGTCTCACACTCACAAGTTTGTGTAAAATAGTCACAATTATCAAATAAAAACTTGTACAGGGATATTCATAGCAGTGGTATTCACAGTAGCCAAAAAGTAGAAACAGCCCTACTGCCCATTTATGAATAAATGGGTAAACACAATGTGGTGCATCCATGCAATGCAATATGATAATGGAATATTATGCAGCCAGGAAAAGGAAGAAGGCTCTAACAAAAGGCTGCAACATGAATGCATTTTTGGAAACAGCCCTACTGCCCATCTATAAAGAAATGGATAAACACAGCATAGCTCATCTATGCAATGCAATATTATAATAGAATATTACACAGCGTGGAAAAGGAAGACGTCTCTAACAAAAGGCTGCAACATGAATGAATTTTTGCAACAGCCCTACTGACCTTCTATGAAGGAATGATAAACACGATGTGGTTTATCCATGCAATGGAATATTATGCAGCCTTGAAAAGGAACAAGGCTCTGACAAAAGCTGCAACAGGAATGAATCTTTGGAACAGCCCTACTGCCCATCTATGAAAGAATGGATAAACACAGCATGGTTCATCCATGTGATGCAACATTATAATGGGATATTATGCGGCCTGGAAAAGTAACAAGGCTCTGACAAAAGGCTGCAACATAAATGCATTTTTAGAAACAGCACTACTGCTCATCTATGAAGGAATGATAAACACAATATGGTTCATCCATGCAATGCAATATTATAGTGGAATATTATGCAGGCTGGAAAAGGAACAAGGCTCTGACAAAAGCAGCAACATGAATGAATTTTGGAAATAGCCCTACTGCTCATCTATGAAGGAACGCATAAACACAACATGGTTCATCAACGCAATGGAATATTATGCCACCTGGAAAAGGAATGAGGCTCTGACAAAGGCTGCAACATGAATGAATCTTGGAAACAGCCCAATGCCCATCTGTGAATGAATGGAAAAACACCACGTGGTTCATCCATGCAGTGCAATATTATAATGGAATATTATGCAGTCTGGAAAAGGAACAAGGCTCTGACAAAGGCTACAATGAGAATGAATTTTTGGAAACAGCCCTGCTGCCCATCTATGAAGGAACGACAAACACACCGTCATTTATCCATGCAATGGAATATTATGCAGTCTGGAAAAGGAACAATATTCTGACAAAAGCAGTAACATGAATGAATTTTGGAAACAGTCCTACTGCTCATCTATGAATGAATGATAAACACAATGTGGTTCATCCATGCAATGCAATATTATAATGGAATATTATGCAGCTGGAACAGGAACAAGGCTCTGACAAAGGCTGCAATGTGAATGAATTTTTGGAAATAACCCTAATGCTCATCCATGAAGGAATGATAAACACAGCATCGTTTATCCATGCAATGGAATATTATGCAGTCTGGAAAAGGAATAAGGCTCTGACAAAAGGCTGCAACATGAATGAATTTTGGAAACAGCCCTACTGCCCATCTATGAATGAATGGATAAACACCACATGATTCATCCACGCAATGCAATATTATAATGGACTATTACGCAGCCTGGAACAGGAACAAGGCTCTGACAAAGGTTGCAATGTAAATGAATTGTTGGAAACAGCCCTACTGCCCACCTATGAAGAAATGATAAACACAGCGTTGTTTATCCATGCAATGGAATATTTATGCAGTCTGGAAAAGGAACAATGTTCTGACAAAGGCTGTAACAGGAATGAATTTTGGAAACAGCCCTACTGCCCATCTATGAAAGAATGATAAACACAATGTGGTTCATCCATGCAATGCAATATCATAATGAGATATTATGCAGCCTGGAGAAAGAACAAGGCTCTGACAAAGGCTGCAATGTGAATGAATTTTTGGAAATAGCCCTAATGCTCATCTATGAAGGAGTGATAAACACAGCATCCTTTATCCATGCAATGGAATATTATGCAGTCTAGAAAAGGAATAAGTCTCTGACAAAACACTGCAATATATATGAATTTTGGAAATGGCCCTACTGCCCATCTATAAAGGAATGGATAAACACAGCATAGTTCATCTATGCAATGCAATATTATAATGGAATATTACACAGCCTGGAACAGGAACAAGGCTCTGACAAAGGCTGCAACGTGAATGAATTTTTGGAAACAGCCCTACTGCCCATCTATGAAGAAATGATAAACACAATGTGATTCCTCCATGCAATGGAATATTATGCACCCTGGAAAAGGAACAAGGCTCTGACAAAAGCTGCAACATGAAAGAATTTTTGGAACAACCCGAACAACCCGACTGCCCATCTATGAATGAATGGATACACATAGCATGGTTCATCCATGCAATGGAATATTATAATGGAATATTATGCAGCCTTGAAAAGAAATGAGGCTCTGACAGAAGACTACAACATGAATGAATTTTGGAAGCAGCCCTACTGCCCATCTATGAAGCAATGGATAAATAAAGCACAGTTCATCCATGCAGTGGAATATTATGCAGCCAAAAAAAAGAACAAGGCTCTGACAAAGGCTGCAATGTGAATGAATTTTTGGAAACAGCCCTACTGTCCATCTTTGAATGAATGTTAAACACAGTATGGTTTATCCATGCAATAGAATATTATGCAGCCTTGAAAAGGAGCAAGGTTCTGACAAAGGCAGAGACAAGTTGCAATGTGAATGAATTTTTGGAAACAGCCCTACTGCACATCTATGAATGAATAATACACACAATGTGGTTCATCCATGCAATGCCATAATATAATGGAATATTATGCAGCCTTGAAAAGGAAGGAGGCTCTGATAAAGACTGCAACGTGCATGAATTTTTGGAAACAGCCCTACTGCCCATCTATGAAGGAATGATAAACACAGTGTGATTCCTCCATGCAATGGAATATTATGCAGCCTGGAAAAGGAACAAGGCTCTGACAAAGGTGGTAACGTGAATGAATTTTTGGAAATAGCCCTACTGCCCATCTATGAAGGAATGACAAACACACCGTCGTTTATCCATGCAGTGGAATATTATGCAGTCTAGAAAAGGAACAATATTTTGACAAAGGCTGTAACATGAATGAATTTTGGAAACAGCCCTACTGCCCATCTATGAAAGAATGATAAACACCATGTGATTCATCCATGCAATGCAATATTATAATGGAATATTATGCAGCCTGGAAAATGAAGAAGGCTCTGACAAAAGGCTGCAATGTGAATGAATTTTTGGAAACAGCCCTACTGCCCACCTATGAATGAATGATAAACACAGTGTTTTTCATCTGTGCAATGCAATCCTATAATGGAATATTATGCAGCCTGGAAAAGGAATGAGACTATGACAAAGACTGCAATGTCAATGAATTTTGGAAACAGCCATACTGCCCATCTGTGTATCAATGGATAAACATCACGTGATTCATTCGTGCAATGCAATATTGTAATGGAATATTATGCAGCCTTGAAAAGGAACAAGGCTCTGACAAAAGGCTGCAATGTTGATGAATTTTGGAAACAGCTCTACTGTCCATCCATGAAGGAATGGAGAAACACAGCATAGTTCATCCATGCAATGGAATATTATAATGGAATATTACACAGCCTGGAAAAGGAACAAGGCTCTGACAAAGACTGCAACGTGAATGAACCTTGAGGACATCATGCTCAGGGAGAAAAGCCAGGCAAAAACACAAAAGCACACGTAAGGTATGATTCCCTTTCAATGAAACGTGCTGAACAGGTAAACTCCTAGAGAAAGATAGTGGATTTGTGGGTGCCAGGGCCTGGGAAGGAGAAATGGAAGTGACTGTTTAATGCGTATAGGGTGCGTTTTTGGGGGTGATGAGAAATTTCTGGACCTAGAGATTGGTGATGGTTGTACAACATTGTGAATGCACTAAATATCACTGACTCATTGAGTTTAAAACGGCTATAATGCTGAATTTTATATATTTGTATTTTGTCATCATAAAAAAGAGTGTACATTGTGAATTTTCCTTTTTTAACAGGTGAGAGGTTGGGTAAAGAATCTTCCAGAATGGACGGACATGGTGACTCACCCCTGAAACCCCAGCACTTTCGGAAGTCAAGGTGGGCAGATCATCTGATGTCAGAAGTTCGAAACTAGCGTGGCCAACATGGCGAAACCCCGTCTCTGCTAAATATACAAAAAAATTAGCCGGGTGTGGTGGTGCACGCCTTAATCCCAGCTACTTGGGAGGCTAAGGCAGCAGAATCGCTTGAATCTGGGAGGCAGAGGTTGCAGTGAGCTAAGATTGTGCCACTGCACTCCAACCTGGAGGACGGAGCAAAAACTCTGTCTAAAAAAAAAAAAACTTCCAGAATGCTTGCCTTCTCCACACGCTATGTCACTTTTGCTGGTTGACCTAGAATCCATCCTTTTTTTTTCTTTTTTTTTTTTTTTCTCGAATGCAATCCAAACATACAAGCTGAAACTGGCCACAATCGCCACTTATAAAGTGTGATTGGTGTAATAGAGTTGAACTTCCATTTTTACTTAGTTATTTTCATCATACCCAGAACGATTTATGTGGTTTCACACTTAGATGTCCAAAGGGTGCCGGCATTAAAGTGGTTTGTGCTGAATACCGTTGTAATTCGGAAGGGTTGGGGGCGTCCACTGGCGTAATTGATACTCTAACCCGTAATTGGCACTCTAACTTGAAACACATTTTATTTATAATTTTTATTTATTTATTTATTAATAAAATAAAATTTTATTTACACAATGTGTTTCATTCACGTTGCTGTCTTTGTCGGAAACCTGTTCCTTTTCCAGGCTGCATAATATTCCATTATGAGTCCACGGTTTCTGTGAAGGTATCACCCAAAAAGCCATAACCAAACAAAATGAAGTTCAGAGCCATCATCACAGCCCAGAATGCTGGTGTTCACTTTGGCCCCATTGAGTCTAAGATGTTTTGGTGGGGAGCCCTGATATTCATTTCTGTGCTGCTGGAGACCTTGTAGAGAAATCTCAGCTTACCAAAGGCCAGAAGAGAAACGGCGGAAACGATTTGACATTCTCTGGCTGGGATGCCTGGAGAATTACGCAATGATCCCGAATCATGTGGGTAAAGAAGGAGTTTGGGAAACTTTTGCTGTTTTTGTTTGTTGTTTGTTTTTGAGACGGACTTTCACCCTGTCACCCAGGCTGGAGTGTAATGGTGTGATCTCGGCTCACTGCAAACTCCACCTCTGGGGTTCAAGAAATTCTCCTGCCTTAGCCTCCCGAGTAGCTGGGATTACAGGCACACGCCACCAAGCCCGACTAATTTTTTTTTTTTTTTTGAGATGGAGTCTTGCTCTGTCTCCCAGGCTGGAGTGCAATGTCACGATCTTGGCTCACTGCAACCTCCGCCTCCCGTGTTCAAGCCATTCCCCTGCCTCAGCCTCCGGAGTAGCTGGGACTACAGGCATGCGCTACTGCGCCCAGCTAATTTTTATATTTTTAGTAGAGATGGGGTTTCTCCATGTTGGCCAGGCTAATCTCGAACTCCTGACCTCAGGTGATCTGCCCGTCTCGGCCTCCTGAAGTGCTGTGATTACAGGCGTGAGCCCCTGCACCTGGCCGAGCTAATTTTTTTTTTTCTTTGAGACAGAGTCTTTCTCTGTCGCCCAGGCTGGAGTGCAGTGGCACAATCTCGGCACACTGCAACCTCCGCCTCCAGGGTTCAAGCAATTCTCCTGCCTCAGCCTCCCAAGTAGCTGGGATTACAGGCACCCGCCACCACGCCTGGCTAATGTTTGTATTTTTAGTAGAGACGGGGTTTCACCATGTTGGCCAGGCTGGTCTCGAACTCCCAACCACAGGTGATCCACCCAGCTCAGCCTCCCAAAGTGCTGGAATAACAGGCGTGAGCCACCACGCCCGGCCGAGTCTGGGAAGGCTTTGACAAAAACGTCGCTTTTCCTGGGAGTTGGTGGCACCAAATGACTGTTGACAAATTCTGTCAGGGTGAAATTGAGCCAGTTGTCACCTTCGGTCACCAGCAAATAAGCCAGTGTGACAGTTGTCACATCTTCTGTAGGCCTTAGCTCAAAGCAAATGTGGCTTGGTGTTTTCCTGGCCTGGTACAAACCTGACCATCTCCCTGTAAACTCTGCCCTCCTCCTTGGGCCTGAAGCAGACCCTGTCCCTTGTCAAACCTCATAGCAGGCTGGGCGTGGCTGCTCACGCCTACGATCAAAGCACTTTGAGAGGCTGAGGCAGGAAGATTGCTTGAGACTTGAAGTTCAAGACCAGCCTAGGCAACACAGTGAGGTCCCGTCACTACAAAAAATGAAAAAATAGCTGGGCATGGTGGTAAGTGCCTGTGGTTCCAGCTACTCGGGAGGCTGAGGGAGGAGAATCACTGGAGCCCAGGAGGTTGAGGCTGCAATGAGCTGTGATAATGCTGCTGTACTCCAGCCTGGACAACAGAGCAAGACCCTGTTTTTCTTCCTCAAAACACACACACACACACACACACACACACACACACACACAAACTCCTTAGGAATTATGGTTCACATATGATTTTTTTTTTTTTGAGACAGAGTCTTGCTCTCTTCCCCAGGCTGGAGTGCAGTGGGGTGATCTCAGCTCACTGCAACCTCTGCTTCCCCAATTCAAGTGATTCTCCTGCCTCAGCCTCCCAAGTAGCTAGGACTAGAGGCACCTGATACCACGCCCGGCTAATTTTATGTTTTTAGTTGAGACGGGGTTTCGCCATGTTGGCCAGGTTGGTCTCAAACTCCCGACCTCAAATGATCCACCCACTTCAGCCTCCCAAAGTGCTAGGATTATAGGTGTAAGCCATCCCACCTGGCATTTCTTTTCTAAGTATTTTAACGTTGGTTGGACTCAAGGGCGACTAGTCCATGGAGTCAAGGACGATCTGTAATTTCTTTTGGATTTTTTTACATTTTAATTTTAATTTGTGTAGATTTACGGGTTCCAGTTCCAGTTTTGCTCCACGGATATTGTGCGTGGTGAAGTCTCCGCCTTCAGCATCACCAAAGGTTTTGTTCAGTCCTCAAATCATTGATCCCAGGTACTGTTTAAAACCATTTTTTCAGGATAAATGTTAACTTGTTAAGTAAAGTAAGGCTAAGCAGGGAAAAAAAAGAAAAACACCTTTGGACTCAAAAGAGGCATGATATATTTTATATCATGTTCTGCCTGATGGAGGGAAATAAATATTTCTGTACTTATGCCTTGGAGGACCAGGTGAAGCCCCAGAGTGGACGCCCATCACTGTGTTGGAGGCTGTTTACTGAGGTCCTACTATGTGCAAAGCTCTGAGCGGCATGTTGTGAGGAAGAATGAATGATTTGACCTCTGAAAACTCATGTCCCTACTAGGGTAATCCAACACGGGACAGATACAGAAAGGAGATAACGGCCGGGCATGGTAGCTCACACCTGTAATCCTAGCACTTTGGGAGGCAGAGGCAGGAGGATCATGAGGTCAGGAGTTCGAGAGCAGCCTGGCCAACATGGAGAAACCCCATCTCTACTAAAAATGCAAAATTAGCTAGGCATGGTGGCGGGTGCCTGTAATACGAGCTACTGTGGAGGCTGAGGCAGGAAAATCACTTGAACCCAGGAGGTGAATGTTACAGTGAGCTGAGATCATGCCACTGCATTCCAGCCTGGGCAACAGAGCAAAACACCATCCCCCAAACGAAAACAGAAACAAACAAACAAACAGAAACACAGGAGGGAGAGCTCAGCCTTATTTCTGCAAGGGTGACTAATGTGAGTCACGAGGGATCAGGTAAATGGGGTTTTGCAGACTGCATAGGAGTTTGCAAGGGAGATTTAGGAGAGTTTGTGGAGAGGGATCAATACTTGCAAATGCTTAGAGGTGTGGTTGTGGGCACCTTTAACGGGAATAGCAGAAAGGGTGTTGTATGAAGACAGAATCAAAGGGAATGTTATTATTTCTCCAAACAAAGCAGGTACCCCCCAAATCAGGGCATTTTTCTTTATCGTTGTTCTTATTTTAATTTGTCCTCCCAGGCTCTGCCGTTAGGACTCTCGGCTCTTGAGCCTTAATTTTTGCCTTCACTTTTATCTTAATAGTTACATATATATTTAAGATGTTAGTTAGGTATTCTTAATACCCCAACGCAATTTTATAGTTGATTTTTTTTCATGGGGGTTAGGTAGAGGTCCCTTTTAACACTCTAATGCAATCTGTCCAACCTTCACCAATATATAAACAGAGACATTAAGAATAACGGACACCCATCGCTTCTCCCACCCCATCCAGCCCTCTGCGACGCTACCCACAACCCAAGGTGACCCTGTGTGGAGTTTGGTATCCTTCATTTTCTGAATTTCCTTTGATACTTCACTTTATTGCATTTCTCTATTTTAATTGTCTCTAACTTTATGAAAAGTGTATATCATGCTCTATGTAATTTTTTGAGACCAGCATTTCCCACTGAAAACGTCATTTCAAAGATTCATCCATACTGGATTTCTGCTGTGTCTTCATTTTGGTGGCTCTGTAATATCCCAGTGGGTGAATATTCCACAACATATGGATGCGTCCTTCTGCCTATGGGCATTAGGTTATTTCCTCGTAGAAACAGGAAATGGAAATAGGAATATTTCTATGGGGTATTTTGCGGCAGGGCTACTGTAAACATTTTTAGACATGTTACCTGATGGGCAAATCAAGACTGCCGTGAGACACCCTTTTCACACCAATATTGAAAGACAGGACTAGCTGGATTTCCTAGGCCAACTCGGAATTCCTAAGTCTAGGTGGGGAAGGTGATAGCACCCACCTTGTAACTCAGCTCACACCCAACCAATCGGGTAGCAAAGAGGGAGCTCACTAAAATACAAATTAGGCTAAAAGCAGGAGGTAAAGAAATAGTCAGATCATCTACTACCTGAGAGCACAGGGGAGGGACAATTATTGGGATATAAACCCAGGTATTTGAACCGGGAGGGGGCAACCCCTTTTGGGTCCCCTCCCATTGTATGAGAGCTCTGTTTTAAAGCTGTTGAATCTTGCAACTGCACACTCTTCTGGTGCATGTTTGTTCCGGCTCGAGCTGAGCTTTCGCTCGCCGTCCACCACTGCTGAACGCCACCGTTGCAGACCCACCATTGACTTCCACCCCTCTGGATAGGGCAGGGTATCTGCTGTGCTTCTGATCCAGCAAGGCACCCCCTGCTATTCACAATCATTGTTCCTGCGTGGCTAAGTGCCCAGGTTTGTCATAATGGAGCTGAAAACCAGTCCTGGGTTCCAGGGTTCTCTTCCGTGACCCATGGCTTCTAATAGAACTACAACACTCACTGCATGGCCCAAGGTTCCATTCCTTGGAATCCATGAGGCCAAGAACCCCAGCTCAGAGAACAAAAGACTTGCCGCCATCTTGGGAGTGGCCGGCTGCCATCTTGGGAGTGGCCCACCCCCATCTTGGGAGTGGCCTGCCCCCATCTTGGGAGCTCTAAGACCAAAGACCTGCCCGTAACGATATGATTGGCAAAAATGTTAAAAATGGAGCATTCTGACGGTTGCAGATGTTGCCGTAGGTGCCAGAGATTGGCTTTCCTCAACATTGTAGGGCGAAATGTCTGTCTCAACCACCATTTTGGAAAGGGGTTTGGCCTCATCTTAAAGTTGAGAAACACGGGTTCCCCAGCCCAGCAATTGTACTCTGGTTGTGTCCCCAAGATGAACTCCAGCCTTTGGGTATTGTCAGAGGCACTGGAACCGGAACAACTTCAGCTTGAATAGGGGCTGGGTAAAATGAGGCTGAGACGTACTGGGCAGCATCCCCAGATGGATAAGTCATCCTAAGCTACAGGATGAGTTAGGAGGTTTGCACAAGACACAGGTCACAAAAACCTTGCTGATGTAACAGGTTGCAGTAAAGAAGCTGAATGAAACCCACCAAAACCAAGATGGCAATGAGAGTGACCTCTGGTCATCCTCACTGCTACACTCCCACCAGCACTAAGACAGTTTACAAATACCATGGCAACGTCAGGAAATTACCCTATATGGTCTAAAAAGGGGAGCCATGAATTATCCACCCCTTGTTTAGCATAAATCCTTTCCTGGGGGCTCCAGGCCTCCTCCCTCTCTGGGGGGTCTGGAATGGCATCCCTGGGCTTGTGGCCTCATCACTCCAGTCTCTACCTCCACTCACAGGTTTTTGGGTTAGAATATGAAACATATCTTTTTTGGGATACATAGTTCAATCCACTTCAAATGTATCAAGTTCTCTCTGGAGGCTCTAGGGAGGATCCTTCCTGCCTCTCCCAGCTCCTAGGGGATCCAGAGTCCCTGAGCTTGTGGCTGCATCACTCCAGTCTCTGTCTCCGTCTCCAGGTGGCCTTCTCCTTTGTGTCTGTGTCTCCTCTTCTGTCTCTTGAAAAGACACTTGTCATTGTATTCAGGGCTTACCCTACTCTACTCCAGGATGATCTCATCTCAAGGCCCTTCACTTTATCACATCTACAGAGACCCTATTTCGAAATAAGTTCTCACTCCAGGTTCTGGGCTTTCAGATGTGGAGAGATCTTTCTAGGGGCCACTGTTCAATCCAGTACAATTGTATCCAGTTCCCTCTGGAGGCTCTAGGGGAGGATCCTTCCTGCCTCTCCCAGCTCCTGGGGGATCCGGCATCCCTGGCCTTGTGGTCCCATCACTCCAGTCTCTGCCTCCGTCTCCACGTGACCTTCTCCTATGTGTCTGTGTCTCCTATTCTGTCTCTTATGGGGACAGCTGTCATTGGATTTAGAGTCCACCCTAATCCAATATGACCTCACCATAACTTGACTAAAACTGCAAAGAGCATATTTCCAAAGAAGGTGATGATCAGAGATTCTGAGTGGATGCGAAGTTTGGAGAGGACACAGTTCCATCCTCTGCAGAGTGTCTTGTGCTGTCTCCAATGTCCTTATCTGCCGGAGACCCTGTGGGCGTTCAGCAAGGTGGTCCTCCTGTGTCACCACCTCCGGGATCTTACCTTTCACCAGGTGTGCCCACCTTGTGGCCGAATGGTGCAATATGAAATGATCTTTGCTCTCCGCTCCCTCATCTCTCTCTCTCTCTGTGTCTCTCTCTCTCTCTCTCTCTCTGTCTCTCTCTCTCTGTTTCTCCAGCATGCTGGTCCTGTCCACACCACCTAATCCAGCCGGGTGGACCCCATTCTCATCCACTCAGCAAGGTAGGAAAGAGCTCACGTGAAAACAGGTGAGGATGTGAAGAGGGGCTTCGGAACATGGAGCCAGGGCAAGAGGGTGGGTAACACTGGGATGGAGCCCACAGCATTCTGTGCTAATCCCTGCAGCGGCCTGGGGGCTTTGTATGCATTTGCTCCTCTCCACCATCCACAGCTTCTCACTCTTCCTCCATGTGGTACACATTTTCCTGCCCAGGAGCTGCTCCCTGAGCTCGGGATGCTCTCCCTCTAGATCCCTGCATGGCTGTCACCTTCCTGTCCACACTTAGCAAGACCCACAGTTGTTTAGTTCAGTCTTTGAGGGCAGCTGTCTCCTGAGCAAGACCACCTCTCTCAAGCCTAGAATGTGAGTCAAGGAAGCAGCCAGGAGCTGAACCAGCAGCACTAAAGCTACATCCGCCTCTTCCCAGGAAACGATGGTTTAGAATCATCCTTGTGCACCTGCCAGGATTGTTAGACTCAAAACATAAACAAAGAAAAATAATAAGTGGGCTGGACACAGTGGCTCACGCCTGAAATCCCAGCACTTTGGGAGGCCAAGGTGGGCGGATCACCTGAGGTCAGGAGTTCGAGACCAGCCTGACCAACATGGAGAAACCCCGTCTCTACCAAAAATACAAAACTTGCCGGGCGTGGTGTTGCACACCTGTAATCCAAGCTACTTGGGAGCCTGAGGCTGGAGAATCGCTGGAACCTGGGAGGAGGAGATTGAGTTGAGCTGAGATCGGGCCACTGCACTCCAGCCTGGGTGACAGAGTGAGACTCCATTTCAAAAAAAAAAAAGAGGAACCGTATTTGCAAACTATGCCTCTCTGAAATGCGTTAATTTTAATATATAAGACACTTAGGGCCGGACACACTGGCTCACGCCTGTAATCCCAGCACTTTGTGGGGCTGAGGTGGGCAGATCACGAGGTTAGGAGATCGAGACCATCCTGGCTAACACGGTGAAACACCGTCTCTACTAAAAATATTTAAAAAATTAGCCTGACGTGGTGGCGGGCAACTGTAGTCCCAGTTACTCGGAAGGCTGAGGCAGGAGAATGTCATGAACCCGGGAGGCGGAGGTTGCAGTGAGCTGAGATCGCACCATTGCACTGCAGCCTGGGTGACAGAATGAGACTCCACCTCAAAACAAAACAAACAAACAAACAAACAAAAATTCACAAAGTGAGTGAGATGGCTTGGCCCCTGTGCGCTGACAGTACCTTGCAGAGGAAGCTTTCATGGGATTTTCAGAACTGGTCAGCTGCTCAGGAAGCTCCTCCTGTAGCAGGAAGATGGGGAGGATATTGAAGTAAGACGTGTTCGCTGGGAATAGGCCATCAATGCACGTACTTCCATTCCAAGTTCCATTCCACGTTACATTCCATGTTCCATTCCGCGTTCCATTCCACATTCCACGCCATTCCATTCCACATTCCATTCCATTCCAATCCCCATTCCATAACACATTCCATTCCATTCCATTCCAAACTCCATTCCATTCCATTCCACTTTCCATTCCATTCCATTCCATTCCACATTCCATTCCATTCCATTCCATTCCCTTCCACAGTCCGTTCCAGATTCCATTCCATTCCATTTCACATTCCATTCCATGTCATTCCACAATCCATTCAACATTCCTCTCCAATACATTCCATATTTCGTTCCATTCCATTCCTCATTCAATTCCATTCTATTCCATTCCACATTCCATTCCATTCCATTCCACATTACACATTCCATTCCACATTTCATTCCACTTTCCATTCCACGTTCCATTCCACATTCCATTCAATTCCATTCTACGTTGTATCCCACGTTCCATTCCATTCCATTCCACTTTCCATTCCGCATTTCATTGCATTCCATTCCACCTTCCTTTGCATTCCATTATACATTCCATTCCACATTCTTTTCCATTCCTTTCCACATTCCATTCCACATTCCATTTCCTTCCATTCCACATTCTATTCCACATTCCGTTCCTTTCCATTTCACATTCCATTCCACATTCCATTCCATTCGATTCCATTCCACATTCCATTCCATTACATTACATTACATTACATTCCGCATTACCTTCCATTGCATTCCACATTCCATTCCATTCCACATGGCATTCCTTTTCATTCCACATTCCATTTCATTACATATTTCATTCCATTCCATTACACATTTCATTCCATTCCATTCGACATTCCATTCCATTCCACACTCCATTCCATTCCATTCCACATTCCATTGCATTCCATTCCACATGGTATTCCACATTCAATTCCATTCCATTCCATTCCATTTTCATTGCATTCCATACAAAACTCCATGGCATTCAATTCCACATTCCATTCCTTTCCATTCCATTCCACATTCCATTCCACATTCCATTCCATTCCATTCCAATTTCCAATCTATTCCATTCCACATTCCGTTCCTTTCCATTCCACATTCCATTATATTCCATTCCATTCCGTTCCATTCCAAATTGCATTCCACATTCCATTCCATTTCTTTCCACATTCCATTCCATTCCATTCCACTTTCCATCCCATTCCATTCCATTCCATTCCACTCTCCCTTCCGTTCCATTCCACATTCGATTCCATTCCATTCCACATTGCATTCCATTCAACTCCACATTCAATTCCATTAAATTCCACATTCCATTCCATTCCATTCCACATTCCATTCCATTCCAGATTGCATTCCTTTCCATTCCACATTCCATTTCATTCCACATTCCATTCCATTCCACATTCCATTCCATTACATTCCATTTCATACCACATTCGATTCCACATTCAATTACATTGCATTCCACATTCCATTCCATTCAATTCCACTTTCCATTTCATTCTATTCCACATTCCATTCCAGTCCATTCCACATTCCATTCCACTCCATTCCATTCCACATTGCATTCCATTCCATTCCACATTCCAATCCATTCCATTCCACATTCCATTCCATTCCAAACCATTCCTTTCCATTCCATTCCACGTACAATTCCATTCCATTCCACGTTCCATTCCATTGCATTCCAAGTTCCATTCACTTCCATTCCACATTCCATTCCATTCAATTCCACATTGCATACCACATTCCATTCCATTGCATTCTATATTCCATTCCACGTTCCATTCCATTCCATTCCGCATTCCATTCCACATTCCATTCCGTTCCATTCCAGATTCCATTTCTTTCCATTCCACATTCCAATCCATTCCATTCCACATTCCATTTCTTTCCACATTGCAATCCATTCCATTCCACATTCCATTCCATTCCACACTTCATTCAATTCCACTCCGCATTCTATTCCATTCCTCATTCTGTTCCATTCCATACCATTCCATTCTAAGTTCCATTCCATTCCATTCAAAGTTCCATTCCATTCCATTCCACATTCCATTCCATTCCATTCCACATTCCATTCCACATTGCATTCCATTCCATTCTACATTCCATTCCACGCACCGTACCATTCCATTCCAAATTCCTTTCCACATTCCATTACATTACATTCCATTCCAGTCCACATTCCATTCCATTCCATTCCATTCCACATTCAATTCCAAATTCCATACCTTTCCATTCCACATTCCATTCCATTCCGTTTCACATTCCATTCCATTCCATTCCACTTTCCTTTCCATTCCACATTCCATTCCATGCCCTTCTACATTCCATTACATTCCATTCCACATTCCATTGCATTACATTCCATATTTCTTTGCATGCCACATTCCATTCCATTCAATTCCATTAAATTCCATTCCAAATTCCATTCCATTCCATTCCATTCCATTCCACATTCCATTCATTTCCATATGGCATTCCATACCGTTCTACCTTCCATTCCATTCCATTCTACATTCCATTCCATTCTGTTGCACATTCCATTTCATTCCTCATCCCAGTGCATTCCATACCATTTCATTCTAATCCATTCCATGTTCCATTCCATTCCATTCTACGTTCCAATCCATTCCATTCCACTTTCCATTCCCTTCCATTCCAAGATCCATTCCATTCCGTTCCACATCCATTTCATTCCATTCCACATTCTATTCCACTTTCTATTGTACATTCCATTCCATGTTCCATTCCATTTCATTCCACATTGCATTCCACATTCCATTCCATTTTATTCCATTCCAGTCCACATTCCATTCCATTCCAATAATTCCTCTTTTCATTCAGTTCCATTGCATTCCACATTCCATTTGATTCCATTCCATTCCACAGTCCATTCCACTCCTTTCTGGAATCCATTCCATTCAATTGCACATTCCGTTCCATTCCTCATTCCATTCCATTCCATACCATTCCATTCCATTCCATTCCACGTTCCATTCCATTCCATTCCAAGATCCAATCCATTCCATTCCACTTTCCATTCCATTTCACGTTCCATTCCACATTCCATTCCTCGTTCCATTCCATTCCATTCCACTTTCCATTCCACATTCCATTCCATTCCATTCCATTGCAGTCCACATTCCATTCCATTCCATTCCATTCTACATTCCATTCCATTCTATTCCATTGCACATTCCTTTCCACTCCATTCCACATTCCATTCCTCTTTCCACTCCTCTTTCCACTCCTCATTCCATTCCATTCCATTCCATTCCGCATTCCATTCAATTCCATTCCACATTCCTTTCCATTCCATTCCATTCCATTCCTTTCCACATTCCATTCGATTCCATTCCACATTCCATTTGATTCCATTCCACATTCCATTCGTTTCCATTCCACATTCCATTCGATTCCATTCCACATTCCATTCCATACCATTCCACATTCTATTCCATGCCATTCCACATTGCATTCCACTTTCCATTCGAATTCATTCCACATTCCATGCAATTCCATTCCATTCCATTCCACATTCCATTCCATTCCATTCCACATTCAATTCCACCTTCCATTGCAATCCATTCCACATTCTATTCCTCATTCCATTCCATTCCATTCCACGTTCCAAAACACTCCATTCCACATTCCATTCGATTCCATTCCACATTCCATTCAATTCCATTCCACATTCCATTCGATTCCATTCCACATTCCATTCGATTCCATTCCACATTCCATTCCATACCATTCCACATTCTATTCCATGCCATTCCACATTGCATTCCACTTTCCATTCGAATTCATTCCTCATTCCATGCAATTCCATTCCATTCCATTCCACATTCCATTCCATTCCATTCCACATTCAATTCCACCTTCCATTGCAATCCATTCCACATTCTATTCCTCATTCCATTCCATTCCATTCCACGTTCCATTACACTCCATTCCACATTCCATTCCATTCCATTCCACATTCCATTCCAATCCAGATTGGATTCCGTTCCATTCCACCTTCCATTCCATTCTATTCCACTTTCCATTCCATTCCATTCCACATTCCATTCCTCATGCCATTCCCTCCCATAGCATTCCATTGCATTCTATTAAACGATCCATTCCATTTCATTTCACATTCCATTACATTCCTATCCATTTCCGTCCAAATTCCATACAATTCCATTCCATACCACATTCTTTTCCATTTCATTGCACATTCCATTCCATTCCATTCAATGTTCCATTCCATTCCAATCCTCTTTCCATTCCATATAATTCCAAGATCCATTCCACGTTCCATTCCAAGTTCCATTCCACATTCCGTTCCATTCCACTTTCCATTCCACATTCCATTCCATTCCTTTCCATTCCACATTCCATTAAATTCTATTCCAGTCCACATTCCATTCCATTCCATTGCATTCCCCATTCCATTCCACGTTCCATTCCATTCCGTTACACACTCCATTCCATTCCTTTCCACATTCCACATTGCATTCCATATTCCATTCTACATTCCATTCCACGGCCCTTTCCGCTTTCCTTTACACGTTCCACTCCATTCCATTCCACGTTCCATTCAACGTTCCATTTCATCAACTCAACATTCCCTTCCATTCCATTCCTTATTCCATTCCGTTCCTAATTCCATTCCATTCCATAACAAATTCGACTCAATTCCATTCCACATTCTTTTCCATTCCATTCCACATTCCATTCCATTCCATTCCACATTCCATTCCATTCCATTCCACATTCCATTTCATTCCATTCCACGTTGCATTCCATTCCATTCCACGTTGCATTCCATTCCCTTCCACATTCCATTCCAAATTCTATTCCATTCCTTTCCACATTCAATTCCACATTCCATTCCACGTTCCATTCCACGTTCCATTAAACGTTCCTTTTCCCGTTCCATTCCACGTTCCATTCCAGTTTCCATTCCATTCCATTCAATATTCCATTCCACATTCCATGTAACGTTCCATTCCACTTTCCATTCCACATTTCATTCCATTCCATTCTACATTCCTCTCCATTTCATTCCATTCCACATTCCACTCCATTCTATTACAGATTCCTTTCAACATTCTACTCCACATTCCACTTCATTCCGTTCCACATTCCGTTCCACATTCCATTCTATGCCATTCCACATTGCACTCTTCCATTACATTCCATTCCACATTCCATTCCATTCCATTCCACATTCCATTCAATTCCATTCCACATTCCATTCCACATTCCATTCAATTCCATTCCACGTTCCTTTCCATGTTCCATTCCACGTTCCATTCCACCTTCCATTACATTTCTTTCCACATTCCATTCCACATTCAATTCAACGATCCATTCCATTCCATTCCACATTCCGTTCCACATTCCATTCCATTCCATTCCACTTTCCATTACACATTCCATTCCATTCCATTCCACATTCCATTCAACATTCGATTCCATTACATTCCACATTCCAGTCCATTCCATTCCATTCCAGTCCAAATTGCATTCAATTCCATTCCATTCAATTCCACATTCCATTCCATTCCATTCCATTCCACCATCCTTTCCATTGCAATCCACATTATATTCCATTCCATTCCACGTTCCATTCCATGTTCCATTCCACCTTCCATTCCACATCTCATTCCAGTTTCCATTCCACTTTAAATTCCATGGTCCATTCAACGTTCCATTTCGCATTCCATTCCATGTTCCATTCCACGTTCCATTCCATTCCATTCAACATTCCGTTCCACATTAAATTCCATTTCGTTCCACATTGCATTCCACGTTCCATTCCACGTTCTACTCCATTCCATTCCATGTTCCATTTCACGTTCCATTGCATTCCATTCCACATTGCATTCCATTCCATTCCATTTCACCTTCCTTTCCACATACCACTCCATTCCATTCCACATTCCACTCCATTCCATTCCACGTTCCATTCCACATTTCTCTCCATTACATTCCACATTCCATTGCTCATTGCATTCCACATTCCATTCCACAGTCCATTCCATTCCATTACACGTTCCATTCCACATTCAAATCCTTTCCATTGCACAATACATTCATCATTCCATTCCATTCTATTCCATTATTCATTCCCCTCCATTCCGTTGCGTATTCCATTCCACATTCCATTCCACATTCCATTCCATTCCATATTCCATTCCACGTTCCATTCCACCCTCCATTCCACTTTCCATTCCAATTTCCATTCTAATTTAATTTCCACCGTCCATTCCACATTGCATTCCACATTCCATTCTACATTCCAGTTCATTCCATTCCACATTCCATTGCACGTTCCATTCCATCTTCCATTTCAAGTTCCGTTCAACATTCCTTACCACATTGCATTCCATTCCATTCCACATTCCATTCCACATTCCATTCCATTCTGTTCCACATTCCACTCTATGTTCCATTCCATGTTCTATTCCATTCCATTCCACATTCCATTTCACGTTCCACTTCATTCCATTCCACATTCCATTCCAAATTCCATTGCATTCCATTCCACATTCCACTCCCTTCCATTGCAATTTCCACTCCATTCCATTCCACATCCCACTCCATTCCATTCCACATTCCATTAAACATTTCTCTCCATTCAATTCCACATTCCATTGCACATTCCATTCCACAATCGATTCCACATTGCATTTCATTCCATTCCAAGTTCCATTCCACATTCCATTCCACATTCAATTCCATTCCATTCCGCATTCCATTCCACATTCCATTCCATTCCATTCCATTCCACATTCAACTCCATTCCATTCCATATTCCATTCCTTATTCCATTCCATATTCCATTCCTCATTCCATTCCACATTCCATTCCATATTACATTCCACATTCTATTCCATTCCATTACACATTCAGTTCCATAATCCATTCCACGTTCCATTCCACGTTCAATTCCGCATTCCATTCCAGTTTCCATTTCATTGCATTCCACATTCCATTCCACATTCCATTACACATTCCATTCCATTCCATTCCATTCCATATTCCTTCCCATTCCATTCCATATTCCCTTCCATTCCATTCCTTTCCAATACACATTCCATTACATTCCATTCCCCTTTCCATTCTACGGTCCATTCCACGTTCCATTCCAACTTTCTTTCCAGTTTACATATCACTTACCATTTCAAGTTCCATTCCTCGTCAAATTCCATTGCATTCCTCACTTCATTCCACATTCCCTTCACTGCATTCCACGTTCCATTCCACATTCTGTTCCATTACATTCCACATTCCATTCCATTCCACGTTCCAATCCATTCCATTCCACTTTCCATTCCATTATGTTCCATTCGACATTCCATTCCATTTCATTCCATTCCACATTCTATTGCATTCCATTCGAAATTTCATTCCATTCCATACCACATTCCATTCCACATTCCATTCCATTCCATTCCACATTCCATTGTACATTCCATTCCATTTCATTCCACATTCCATTGTACATTACATTCCATTCCATTCCACATTCCATTCTATTGCATTCCATATTCCATTCCATTTCATTTCACATTCCATTCTACTCCATTCCATTCCATTCCACATTCCATTCCATTCCATTCCTTTCCACATTCCATTCCATTCCATTCCATTTCACATTCCGTTACATTCCATTCCGTTCCATTCCATTCCACAATCAATTCCATTCCAATCCGAATTTCATTCCTTTCCATAGCACAATCCGTTCCGCCTTCCATTCCATTCCATTCCATTTTCCATTCTACCTTCCATTCCATACCATTCCACTTTACATTCAATTCCATTCCACATTCCATTCCATTTCACATTCCATTCCATTCCATTCCATTCGAGTCCACATTCCATTCCATTCCATTCCACATTCCATTCCATTCTTTTACCTTCCACATTACATTCCATTACATTCCATATTCCAGTCCACATTCTATTCCATTCCTTTCCACATTCCAGTCCACATACTATTCCCTTCCATTCCACATTCCATTGCATTCCATTCCACATTCCATTTCATTGCATTCCACATTCTATTACAGATACCATTCCACAATCCATTCCAAATTCCCTTCCCTTCTATTCTACATTCCATTCCGCATTCCATTCATTTCCATTTCAATTTTCATTCCATTCCATTCCATTACACACTGAATTGCCTTCCATTCCACATTCCATTCCATTCCATTGCACATTCAATACCACTTTCCATTCCACATTCCATTCCATTCCATTCCACATTCCATTCCATTCCATTCCACATTCCATTCCATTCCATTCCACATTCCATTCCACATTCCATTCCACATTGCATTTCAAATTCCATTCCATTCTTTTCCACATTCCATTCCGATTTCCATTCAATTCCATTTCACTTTCCATTACATTCGATTGCATTACACATTCAATTGCATTCCATTCCACATTCCATTACATTTCATTCCACATTCCATTTCCTTCCATTCCGCATTCTATTCCATTCCATTCCGCATTCCATTCCATTCCATTCCAATTCATTCCACATTCCATTCAGTTCCATTCCGTTACACATTCCATTTCATTACGTCACATATTCCATTCCTTTCCATTACATTCCATTCCACATTCCATTCCATTCCATTCCATTCCATTCCCTATTCCATTCCATTCCATTCCATTCCACATTGCATTCCATTCCGTTCCACATTGTGTTCCATTCCATCCCGCATTCCATTCCATTCCATTCCATTCCACATTGCATTCCACGTTCTATTCCGCATTCCATTCCACCTTCCATTGCATTCCATTCCACATTCCATTCCATGTTCCATACCATTCCTTTCCACATTGCATTCTACTTTCCATTCCATTCCATTCCTCATTCCATTCCTTATTCCATTCCACTTTCCACTCAATTGCATTCCACATTCCATTCCATTCCATTCCACGTTCCATTCCATTCTGTTCCCTATTCCATTCCACTTTCCATTCCACTCCATTCCACATTACTTTCCACCTTCGATTCCATTCCATTCCTTTCCACCTTCCATTCCATTCCATTACACCTTCCTTTGCATTCCATTCACAATGCATTCCATTCCACTCCACGATCCATTCCATGTTGCATTCCACCTTCCATTCCGCGTTTGATTCCACATTCCACTCCACTTTCCATTCCACTTTCCACTCCACTTTCCATTCCATTCCTTTCCACGTTCCATTCCACTTTCCCTTCCACTTTCCATTCCACGTTAAAGTCCACGTACCATTCCGCATTCCATTCCACATTACATTCCATTCCACATTACATTCCACTCCACATTACATTCCACATTTCATTCCACGTTCCATTGCACGTTCCGTTTGAAGTTCCTTTCCACGTTGCATTCCAAGTTCCATTCTACGTTCCATTCAATTACATTCCACATTCCATTCCATTCGATCCCACATTCCACTCCATTCTATTCCACATTGCACTCCGTTCAATTTCACTTTCCATTCCACGTTTCACTCCATTCCATTCCACACTCCATTGCACTTTGCATTCCACATTCCATTCCACATTGCATTCCATTTCATTCCACATTCCACTCCATTCCATTCCATTCCACATTCCATTCCATCCCATTCCATTCCATTCCATTCCTCCTTCCATTCCACTTTCCATTCCAGATTCCATTGCACTTTCCATTCCTTTCCATTATGCATTCCATTCCACATTTCATTGCATTCCATTACACATTCCAATCCACATTCCATACCATTACATTCCACATTCCATTCCAAATTCCATTCCGTTCCATTCCACATTGCATTCCAATACATTCCATAGTCCATCGCATTACATTCCACATTCAATTCGATTCCATTCCACCTTACATTCCATTGCATTCCACATTGCATTCCATTCCATTCCACGTTCCATTCCACTTTCCATTCCAGTTTCCACTCCACTTTCCATTCCACTTTCCACTGCACGTTCCATTCTATTCCATTCGACGTTCCATTCCACTTTCCATTCCACTTTCCGTTCCACGTTGCATTCCACATTGCATTACACGGTCCATTCCACGTTCCATTCCAAGTTACTTTCCACATTCCATTCCACTTTCCATTCCACGTTACATTCCACGTTCCATTCCACGTTACATTCCACGTTCCATTCCACGTTACATTCCACTTTCCATTCCACGTTCCGTTCCAAGTTCCATTCCACATTCCATTACATTCCACATTCGATTCAAAATTCCATTCCACATTTCATTCCTCTCCATTCCACGTTCCACTCCATTCAAATCCACATTCCATTCCATTCCATTCCACATTATATTCCACATTTTACTCCATTCCATTCCACGTTGCACTGTACATTCCATTCCACATTCGATTCCACATATCATTCCATTCCATTCCACATTCCACTCCATTCCATTCCATTCCGCATTCCACTCCATTCCATTCAACATTCCCTTCTACATTCCTTTCCATTCCATTCCACATTGCATTACACATTCCATTCCACTCCATTCCATTCTGCAATACATTCCATTCCATTCCACATTCCATTCCGTTCCGTTCCATTCCACATTCCATTCCATTCCATTCCATTCCACATTCCATTCCATTTCATTCCATTCCACATTCCATTCCATTCCATTCCAATCCATTACACATTCCATTCCACATACCATTCCATTCCACCTTCCATTCCCCATTGCATTCCATTCCATTCCATGTTCCATTCCATTCCGCAATCCATTCCATTCCTTTCCACATTCCACTCCATTCCATTCCTTTGCACATTCCATTCCATTCCATTCCATTCCATTCCACATTCTATTCCATTCCATTCCAATCCATTCCACATTCCATTCCATTCCATTCCATTCCACATTCCATTCCATTCCATTGCAATACATTCCACATTCCATTCCCATTCCATTCCATTCCACTTTCCATTTCCCATTCCATTCCATTCCATTCCAGGTTATATTCCATTCCATTCCATTCCAGGTTACATTCCATTCCATTCCATTCTGCAATCCACGCCATTCCATTCCACATTCCACATTCCATTCCATTCCATTCCATTCCATATTCCATTCCATTCCATTCCAAACCATTCCTCATTCAGTTCCATTCCACATTCCGTTCCATATTCCATTCCATTCCCTTTAATATTCCATTCTATTCCATCCCATAAAATTCCACATTCCTTTCCATTCCATTTCAAATTCCATTCCATTCCATTCCACATTCCATTAATTTCCCTTCCACATTCCATACTATTCCATTCCATTCCACATTCCATTCTATTCCACATTCCATTCTACATTCCATTCTATTCCACATTCCATTCCCCATTCCATTCTTTTCCGTTCCACATTCCATTCCAATACATTACACATTCCATTACATTCCATTCCACATTACATTCCATTTCATTCCACGTTGCATTGCATTCTATTAGACATTCCATTCCAAATTCAATTCCATTCCATTGCACATTCCAATCCACATTTATTTCCATTCCATTCCACATTCCATACCAAATTCCATTCCACTTTCGATTCCAAGTTCCATTCCACATTCCATTCCACGTTCCATTCCACGTTCCATTCCACCTTCCTTTCCATTCCATTCCACATTCCATTCCACATTCCATTCAACGTTCCATTCCATTCCATTCCACATTTCATTACTCATTCGAATCCATTTGATTTCACTTTCCATTCCACATTCAATTCCACATTCCTTTCCATTCCATTTGACATTGCATTCCACATAACATTCCATTGCATTCCACATTCCATTGCATTCCATTCCACATTCCATTCCACATTCCATTCTCTTCCATGCAACATTCCATTCCACATTGCATTCCATTCCATTCCACCTTCCATTCCAAATTCCATTCCATTCCAATCCGCATTCCATTCCATTAATTTCCGCATTCCATTCCATTCCATTCCATTCCACATTCCATTCCAATACATTCCACATTCCATTCCATTCCATTCCTCATTGCATTCCATTCCATTACACGTTCCATTCCACGTTCCCTTCCCCTTTCCCCTCCATGTTACATTCCATTCCATTTCACCCTCCATTCCATGTTCCATTCCACATTCTGTTCAATTCCATTCCACATTCCATTCTATTCCATTGCACGTATCATTCCTCGTTCCATTCCTTTTCATTCCACATTCCATTCCATTCCATTCCACATTCCATTCCATTCCATTACATTATATTCCTTCCCACATTTTATTCCATTCCATTCAATTCCACTTTCCATTCCATTGCATTCCATTACACTTTCCATTCCATTCCATTCCACATTGCTTTGCATTCCATTCCAAATTCCATAGCGTTACACATTCCATTCCACTCCATTCCATTCCACATTGCTTTGCATTCCATTCCAAATTCCATTGCGTTACACATTCCATTCCACTCCATTCCACATTCCATTGCATTGCATTATACATTCAATTCCATTCGTTTCCATTCCAGTCCATTCCACATTCCTTTCCATTCCATTCCGTTCCGCAATCCATTCCATTTGATTCCACATCCCATTCCATTCCATTCCACTTTCCATTCCACATTCCATTCCATTCCATGCCACATTCCATTACATTTCATTCGAAATTCTGTTGAATTCCATTCCAGATTCCATTCCTTTCCATTCCACATTCCATTCGACTCCATTCCACATTCCATTCCGTTCCATTCCACATTCCATTCCGTTAAATTCCACATTCCATACTATTCCGTTCCACATTCCATTCCATTCCATTCCACATTCCATTCCATTCCTTTTCACATTTCATTCCATGCCATTCCATATTCCATTCCACATTCCTTTCTATTCCATTCCACATTCCGTTCCATTCCATTCCATTACACATTAATTTCCATTCCATTCCACATTCCATTCCGGATTACCTTCCATTCCATTCCATTCCATTCCATTCCATTCCATTCCACTCCCTTCCATTCCATTCCACTTTCCATTCCATTCCATTCCATTCCTTTCCATTTCATTCCATTTTCCATTCAATTCCACATTCCATTCCACATTCCATTCCATTCCATTCCATTCCATGTTCCATTCTATTCCATTACAATCCATTCTACATTCCATTGCAATCCAATCCACGTTCCATTCAATTCCATACCACATTGCATTCCACGTTCCATTCCATTCCATTCCACATTGCATTCTACATTCTATTCCATTCCATTCCACATTCCATTCCATTCCACATTCCATTCGATACCATTCCACATTACATTCTTCATTCCATTCTGCATTCCATTCCTATACATTCCACATTCCATTCAATTCCATTCCACGTTACATTGCTTTCTATTTCACATTCAATTGCATTCCTTTTCATTACAGTCCACATTCCTTTCCATTCCACATTTCATTCCATTCCATTCCACCTTCCATTCCATTTCATTCCGCATTCCTTTCAATATCACATTCCATTCCATTACACATTCCGTTCCATTCAATTCCACACTGCTTTCCATTCCATTCCACATTCCATTCCACTTTACATTCCCTTACATTCCACATTCCATTCCACCTTCCATTCCATTCCATTCCTTATTCCATTCCATTCCATTCCATTCCAAATTCCGTTCCATTCCATTCCATTCTAACTTCCTTTCCGTTCATTTGCACATTGCATTCCATTTCATTCCGTGTTCCATTCCACTTTCCATTCCACTTTCCATTCTACGTTCCATTCCACTTTCCACTCCATGTACCATGGCATTGCATTCCACATTCCATTCCACTTTCCATTCCACATTCCATTCCACGTTCCATTCCACATTCCATTCCACATTCCATTCCACATTCCATTCTTTTCCATTCCATATTCCATTCCACCTTCTATTCCACGTTCCATTCCATTCAATTCCACGTTTCATTACATTCCATTGCACATTCCATTGCACATTCCATTCCATTCCTTTCCACATTCCATTCCACTTTACCTTCCATTCCATTCTGCATTCTACTCCCTTGAATTTACATTGCACTCCGTTTCATTCCTCATACCATTTCACATTTCACTCCATTCCATTAGACATTACATTGCACATTCCTTCCCACCCTGCATTCCACATTGCATTCCATTCCATTTCGCATTCCACTCCATTCCATTCCATTCCACATTCTATTCCATTCCATTCCACTTTCCATTCCATTCCATTTCAATTTCCATTCCTTTACTTTCCAATCCTTTCCACGTTCCATTCCACTCCTTTCCACATTACTTTCCAGTCCATTCCATTCCACGTTCCATTCCAGGTTCCATTCCACCTTTCATTCCACATTCCATTCTATTCCATTTTATTCCATTGCACATTCCACTACTTTCCATTCCTCATTCCATTCCCTTTCCTTTCCGCATTCCATTCCACATTCCATTCCAATCCATTCCACCTTCTGCTTCCTTCCATTCCAGTCCACATCCTATTCCATTCCATTCAACATTCCACTCCACATTTCATTCCATTCCGTTCCTCATTCCATTCAATATTCCATTCCGCTTTCCATTCCACGTTCCATTCCACGTTCCATTCCAGAATTTATTCCATTGCATTCCACATTCCATTCCACATTCCATTCCATTCCATTCCGCATTTCATTCCACATTCCATTCTATTCCTTTCCATTCCACATTCCATTCCATTCCATTCCACATTCCCTTCCATTCCATTCTTTTCCATTCCACATTCCATTCCACATTCAATTGCATTCCATTCCACTTTCCTTTCGATTCCATTCCACATTGCATTCCATTCCATTCCACGTTCCACTCCACATTCCATTCAACATTCCATTCTACATTCCGTTCCACCTTCCATTCCATTACATTCCATATTAGATTCCATTCCATTCCATTCCATTCCATTCCACTCCATATTAGATTCCATTCCATTCCATTCCATTCCACATTCCATTCTACTTTCCATTCCATTCCATTCCACATTTCATTCCATTCCATTCCATTACGTTCCATTCCACATTCCTTTCCATTCCATTAAACCTTCCTTTCCATTCCATTCCACATTGCATTCCATTTCACTCGACTTTCCATTCGACGTTCCATTCCACGTTTCTTTCCACGCTGCATTGCACGTTCCATTTCACGTTCCATTCCATTCCCTTCCACATTTCATTCAAAATTCCATTCCATTCCATTCCACTTTCCATTCTACTTTGCCATCCATTATTTTCCACTTTCCATTCCAAGTGCCATTACATTACATTCCACTTTATGTTCCACATTCCATTACATTACATTCCGTATTGCATTCCACCTTCCGTTCCACATTCCATTCCACATTCCTTTCTAATCCATTTCATTCCACATTCCATTCCATTCCATTCCATTCCATTCCTCTCCATTCCACCTTCCATTCCACATTCCATTCCACATTCCTTTCCTTTCCATTCTACTTTCCATTCCACGGTACGTTGCGCGTTCCATTCCACCTTAAATTCCATTTCCTTCCACATTCCATTCCAAATTCCATTCCATTGAATTCCACATTCCATTCCACATTCCATTGCACATTCCATTCCACATTCCACTCCATTCCATTCCACATTCAACTACTTTCCATTCCATTCCATTCCACATTCCATTCCATTCCATTCCATTCCACATTCCATTCCATTCCATGCCACATTCCATTCGACATTCCATTCCACATTCAATTCCGTTCCACTCTACATTCCATTCCTTTCATTTCCACATTCCTTTCAATTCCATTATACATTCCATTCTATTTCATACCGTATTCTATTCCACATTCCATTCCGTTCCACTCTAAATTCCATTCCATTCAATTCCACATTCCATTGCATTCCATTTCACATTCCATTCCATTCCATACCACATTCCATTCCACTTTCCATTCCGTTCCACTCTACATTGTATTCCATTCCATTCCACATTCCATTCCATTCCATTCCATTCCACATTCCGTTCCAAAGCTTTCCACATTCCATTCCATTCCGAATTACATTCCACATTCCATTCTACTTTCCATTCCATTACATTCCACGTTCCATTCCAAGTGCCATTACATTCCAATCCACTTTCCATTCCACCTTCCATTACATTACGTTCCGTATTCCAATCCACCCTCCATTCCACATTCCATTCCACATTCCCCTCCAATCCATTCTATTCCACATTCCATTCCATTCCATTCCTTTCCATTCCACCTTCCATTCCACATTCCATTCCACATTCCGTTCCTTTCCATTCTACTTTCCATTCCACGGTATTTTCAATGTTCCATTCCACCTTAAAATCCATTTCATTCCACATTCCATTCCAGATTCCATTCCATTGCATTCCACATTCCATTCCACATACCATTCCACATTCCATTCCACATTTCACTCCATTCCATACCACATTCAGCTACATTCCATTACATTCCACACCACATTCCATTCCATTCCATTCCATTCCACATTCCATTCAATTCCTTTCCAGAATCCATTCCATTCCATTACATTTCATTACATTCCATTCCAGAGTCCATTCCATTCCATTCCACATTCCAGTCCACGTTGCATTCCATTCCATTCCATTCCGCATTCCATTCCATTCCATTCCACATTCCCTTCCATTTCATTCCATTCCATTGCACATTGCATTCCACATTCCATTCCTTTCCATACCACATTCCATTCCACGGTACATTCCGCGTTCCATTCCTCGTTAAATTCCATTCCATTCCACATTGCTTTCCACATTGCATTCCATTGCCTTCCACGTTGCTTTCCACATTCCATTCCATTCCAATCCACATTCCATTACATTCCATTCCACATTCCATCCCATACAATTCCACTCTACATTCCATTCCATTCCTTTCTTCCCCACATTCCATCCATTCTGTTCCATTGCATGTTCCATTCCATTCCATACTACATTCCATTCCACATTCCATTCCATTCCATTTTACTTTCCATTCCATTCCATTCTACATTCCATCCAATTCCATTCCACATTCCATTCAATTCCATTCCACGTTCCATTCCATTCCATTTCACATTCCTTTCCATTCCATTCCAGTCCAAATTCGATTCCATTCCATTTTACATTCCATTCCATTCCATTCCACATCACATTCCATTCCATTCAGCTTTTCATTCCACATTCCGTTCCATTCCATTGCACATTGAATTCCACATTCCATTCCACATTCAATTACATTGCATTCCACATTCCATTCCACATTCCATTCTACATTCCATTCCAAATTCCATTCCACTCTATTACACACTGTATTCCGCATTACATTCATTTCCATTTCACATTCCATTCCTTTCCATTCCATTCCACATTGAAGAGTATTCCATTCCACTTTCCATTCCATTAAATTGCACATTTTATTCCACATTCCTTTCCACATTCCATTCCATTCTGTTCCACATTCCATTCCACATTCCATTAAACATTCCATTCCACATTCCATTCCATTCTATTCAGCATTCCATTCCGTGTTCCATTCAATTCCATTTCACATTCCATTCCATTCAATTCCACCTTCCATTCCACATTCCATTCCACATTCCATTCCATTCTATTTCCCTTTCCATTTCGCAATCCATTCAATCCCGTTTCACATTCCATTCCATACTATTCCACCTTCAATTGCATTCCATTCCACATTCCATTCCATTACATTGCAGATCAATTCCACATTCCATTCCATTCCATTCCACATTCCATTCCTTTCTGTTCCACATTCCATTCCGCATTCAATTCAATTGTATTTCACATTCCATTGCATTCCATTCCATTCCACATTCAATTGCATTCCATTCCACATTCCATTCCATTTCATTCCATACTATAGTACATTCCATTCCATTCCACATTCCAATCCATTCCACTTCACCTTCCATTCCACATTACATACCATTCAATTTGACATTCCATTCGACGTTCCATTCCATTCCATTCCACATTCCATTCCACATTGCATTGCATTCCACGTTGCATTCCATTCAATTCCAAATTCCATTCCACATTGCATCCCATTCTTTTCCACATCCATTACATTCCATTCCATTCTACATTCCATTCCATTCCATTCTACATTCCTTTCCATTCAATTTCACTTTCCATTCAAGTCCATTCCGGATTCCATTGCACATTCCATTCCATTCCATTCCATTGTGCTTTCCATTCTAAATTCCCATCCATTCCATTCCACATTCCATTCCTTTACATTCCATTCCATTCCATTCCATATTCCATTCCAATCCACATTCCATTCCATTCCATTCCATTCCACATTCTATTCCATTCTATTCCATTTCTAAATCCATTCAATTGCATTCCACATTCCATTCCATTCCATTCCACATTCAATTCCAATTTCCCTTCCATTCCATTCCAGGTTCCATTCCATTCTATTCCATTCCATTCCACAATACATTCAACATTCCCTTCCCTTCTATTCCACATTCCATTCCATATTCCATTCCATTCCATTCCACATTCCATTCCATTCCACATTCCATTCCATTTCATTCCACATTGCATTCCATTCCATTCCACGTTGCATTCCATTCCATTCCACATTCCATTCCGTTTCATTACATTCCTTTCCTCATTCCACTCCATTCTGTTCCATTCCAATCTACATTGCATTCCATTCCATTCCATTCCATTGCATCTTTCATTGCATTCCATTCCTCATTCCATTTCTTTCCATTCCACATTCCATTGCATTCCATTCCAGATTACATTCCATTCCACATTTCATTCCACATTCGATTACATTCCGTTATACATTCCATGCAACATTCCATTCCATTCCATTCCACATTCCATTCCAATTTCCACTCCATTTCATTCCACATTCCATTCAACATTCCATTCCAATTTCCACTCCATTTCATTCCACATTCCATTCCACATTCCATTCCATTCCATTCCACATACCATTCCATTCCATTCTATTAAACATTCCATTGCATTGCATTCCACATTTTATTCCAATTCATTCCACATTCCATTTCACATTCCATTCCATTCCATTGCATATTCCATTCCACATTCCGTTCCACATTCCATTCCTCTCCCTTTCACTTTGATTTCCACATAGCATTCCATTCCATTCTACATTCCATTCCATTCCTTTCCGCATTCCATTCCATTGCATAAATCATTCCCTTCCAAATTCCATTCCACATTGCATTCGATTTCATTCCACATTCCATTGAATTCCATTCCACGTTACTTTCCACATTCCATACAAAATTCCATTCCATTTCATTCCACTTTCCATTCCACATTCCATTGCACATTCTCTTCCACTTCCCATTCCATTCCATTCCACTTTCCATTCCATTCCATTCCACATTCGATTCCACTTTCCATTCCATTCCATAACACATTCCATTCCATTCCATTCCACTTTCCACATTCCATTTCACTTCCCATTCCACTTTCGTTTCTACATTTCATTCGACGTACCTTTCCACGTTCCATTCCATTCCATTACACGTTCTATTCCACGTTCCATTCCATTCCATTCCACGTTCCATTCCAGTTTCCATTCCGTTCCACTCCACGTTCCACTCCATTCCATTCCACGTTCCTTTCCATGTTCCCTTACATTCCATTCTGTTCCATTCCACATACAATACCATTCATTTCTACTTTCCATTCCTCTCCTTTCCAGATTGCATTCCATTGCATTCCATTTCACTTTCCATTCCATTCCATTCCACGTTCCATTCCATTCCATTCCACATTCCATTCCATTCCAATTCCAATTCCATTCCATTCCATTCCAGTCCACATTCGATTCCATTCCATTTGACATTCCATTGCTTTCCATTCCACGTCACATTCCATTCCATTCAGCTTTTCATTCCACATTCCATTCGGTTACATTGCACATTCAATTCCACATTCCATTCCACATTCAATTGCATTGCATTCCACATTCCATTCCTCATTCCATTCTACATTCTATTCCAAATTCCATTCCACTCTATTACACACTGTATTCCACATTACATTCAATTCCTTTTCACATTCCATTCCTTTCCATTCCATTCCACATTGAATAGTACTCCATTCCACTTTCCATTCCATTCTATTGCACATTTAATTCCACATTCCTTTCCACATTCCATTCCATTCTGTTCCACATTCCATTCCACATTCCATTCCACATTCCATTAAACATTCCATTCCACATTCCATTCCATTCTATTCAGCATTCCATTCCGTGTTCCATTCAATTCCATTTCACATTCCATTCCATTCAATTCCACCTTCCATTCCACATTCCATTCCACATTCCATTCCATTCTATTTCCCTTTCCATTTCGCAATCCATTCAATCCCGTTTCACATTCCATTCCATACTATTCCACCTTCAATTGCATTCCATTCCACATTCCATTCCATTACATTGCAGATCAATTCCACATTCCATTCCATTCCATTCCACATTCCATTCCTTTCTGTTCCACATTCCATTCCGCATTCAATTCAATTGTATTTCACATTCCATTGCATTCCATTCCATTCCACATTCAATTGCATTCCATTCCACATTCCATTCCATTTCATTCCATACTATAGTACATTCCATTCCATTCCACATTCCAATCCATTCCACTTCACCTTCCATTCCACATTACATACCATTCAATTTGACATTCCATTCGGCGTTCCATTCCATTCCATTCCACATTCCATTCCACATTGCATTGCATTCCACGTTGCATTCCATTCAATTCCAAATTCCATTGCACATTGCATCCCATTCTTTTCCACATCCATTGCATTCCATTCCATTCTACATTCCATTCCATTCCATTCTACATTCCTTTCCATTCAATTTCACTTTCCATTCAAGTCCATTCCGGATTCCATTGCACCTTCCATTCCATTCCATTCCATTGTGCTTTCCATTCTAAATTCCCATCCATTCCATTCCACATTCCGTTCCTTTCCATTCCATTCCATTCGACATTCCATTCCATTCCATTCCACATTACATTCCTTTACATTCCATTCCATTCCATATTCCATTCCATTCCACATTCCATTCCATTCCATTCCATTCCACATTCAATTCCATTCTATTCCATTTCAAATTCCATTCAATTCCATTCCACATTCCATTCCATTCCATTCCACATTCTTTTCTAAATTCCCTTCCATTCCATTCCAGGTTCCATTCCATTCTATTCCATTCCATTCCACAATACATTCAACATTCCCTTCCCTTCTATTCCACATTCCATTCCATTCCATTCTATTCCATTCCATATTCCATTCCATTCCATTCCACTGTCCATTTCATTCCACATTCCATTCCATTTCATTCCACATTGTATTACATTCCATTCCACATTCCATTCCGTTTCATTACATTCCTTTCCTCAATCCATTCCATTCCATTCCAATCTACATTCCATTCCATTCCATTCCATTCCATCTTTCATTGCATTCCATTCCTCATTCCATTCCTTTCCATCACACATTCCATTGCATTCCATTCCACATTCCATTCCACATTTCATTCCACATTCGTTTCCATTCCGTTACACATTCCATTCAACATTCCATTCCATTCCATTCCACATTCCATTCCACTTTCCACTCCATTTCATTCCATATTCCATTCCACATTCCATTCCATTCCATTCCACATTCCATTTCATTCCATTCCATTCCACATTCCATTACACTCCATTCCATTCTATTAAACATTCCATTCCTTTGCATTCCACATTTTATTCCAATTCAGTCCACATTCCATTTCACATTCCATTCCATTCCATTCCATTCCATATTCCATTCCACATTCCTTTCCACATTCCATTCCAATCCCTTTCACGTTGATTTCCACATAGCATTCCATTCCATTCTATATTCCATTCCATTCCTTTCCGCATTCTATTCCATTGCATTCCGCATTGAATTCCATTCCATTGCATTCCGCATTGCATTCCATTCCATTGCATAAATCATTCCATTCCAAATTCCATTCCACATTCCATTCGATTTCATTCCACATTCCGTTGAATTCCATTCCACGTTACTTTCCACATTCCATACAATATTCCATTCCATTTCATGCCCCTTTCCATTCCACATTCTATTGCACATTCTCTTCCACTTCCTATTCCATTCCATTCCACTTTCCATTCCATTCCATGCCACATTCGATTCCAATTTCCATTCCATTCCATAACACATTCCATTCCATTCCATTCCACATTCCACATTCCATTTCACTTCCCATTCCACTTTCGTTTCTACATTTCATTCGACGTACCTTTCCATGTTCTATTCCATTCCATTACACGTTCTATTCCACATTCCATTCCATTCCATTCCACGTTCCATTCCAGTTTCCATTCCGTTCCACTCCACGTTCCATTCCGCTTTCCATTCCATTCCATTCCGTGTTCCTTTCCATGTTCCATTACATTCCATTCTGTTCCATTCCACATACAATTGCATTCATTTCCACTTTCCATTCCACTCCTTTCCAGATTGCATTCCATTGCATTCCATTTCACTTTCCATTCCATTCCATTCCACATTCCATTTCGTTCCATTCCACATTCCATTCCATTCCAATCCCAGTTCCATTCCATTGCATTGCATTCCATTCCATTCCACATTCCAATGCATTCTACTCCACATTCCCTTCCATTCCAATCCATTCCACTTTCCATTCCTTTCCATTCCATGTTCCATTCCGCGTTCCATTCTTCTTTCCATTCCATTCCATTCGACATTCCGTTCCACATTGCATTCCATTTCATTCTACATTCCATTACACATTCCATTGAATTCCATTGCTCCTGCCATTCCACATTGCATTCAATTCCATTCCACTTTCCACTCCATTCCAATCTACATTCCGTTCCATTCCATTCCACATTCCATTCCATTCAATTCCATTCCATACCATTCCGCATTCCATTCCATTCCACATTCTATTCCGTTCCATTCCACACTCCTTTTCCTTCCATTCCAATCTATTCCACATGCCATCCCACATTTTATTCCATCCCATTCCACTTTCCATTACACAATCCATTCCATTCTGTTACACATTACATTCCTCATTCCATTCCATTCCATTCCACATTCCATTCCACATTGTGTTCCATTCCATTCCACATTTCATTCCATATTCCATTCCTTTCCATACCACATTCCTTTCCATTCTTTTCCATATTCCATTCCATTCCACATTCCACATTCCATTCCACTTTCCATTCCACGTTCCATTCCATTTCATTCCACTTTGCATTCCACTTTCCATTCCATTGCATTCCTCATTCCATTCAACTTTCCATTCCACATACCATTCCATTACATTCCGTATTCCATTCCACCTTCCATTCCACATTCCATTCCAATTCAATCCTTTCCACATTCTTTTCCATTCCATTCCATTCCATTCCTTTCCATTCCACTTTCCATTCTTCATTCCATTCCACATTCCATTCCTTTCCATTCTACTTTCCATTCTGCGGTCCATTCTGCATTCCATTCCACGTTAAATTCCATTCCATTCCACATTCCATTCTACATTACTTTCCATTCCATACCACATTCCATTCCACATTCCATTCCATTCCTCTCTACATTCCATTCCATTCCATTCCACATTCCATTCCATTCCATTCCATTCCACATTCCATTCCAAAGCATTCCACATTCCATTCCATTCCATTCCACATTCCATTCCATATTCCCCTCCATTGCATTCCACATTCCATTGTACATTCCATTCCACATTCCATTCCACATACCATTGCATTTCATTCCACATTAAACTCCATTACATTCTCTTCCATATACCATTATATTCATTCCATATTCCATTCCATTCCATTTCAAATTCCATTTCATTCCATTTCATTCCTTTCCACACTCCGTTGAATTCCATTCCACATTCCATTCTATTCCATTCCACATTCCACTGCATTCAATTCCATTCCACATTACACTCCATTCCATTCCACATTCTATTCCATATTCCATTCCATTTTCCATTGCACATTCCATTCCACATTCCTTTCCATTCCATTCCACTTTCCACTCTGTTCCTTTCCATTCCACATTCAATTCCATTCCATTCCACATTCCATTACATATTCCATTCCACATTCCGTTTGACGTTCCTTTCCTTTCCATTCTACATTCCACTCCACATTCCATTCCATTGCATTCCACATTCCATTCCAAATTCCTTTCAATTCCATTCTGCATTGCATTCCACATTCCATTCCATTCCATTCCACATTTCATTCCACTGCATTCCATTCCATTCCAAATCCCATTCCATTCCATTCCACCTTGCAATCCATTCCATTCCACATTCCATTCCATATTCCATTCAAATCCATTCCACATTGCATTCCACTTTCCATTCAATTCCATTCAACTTTTCATTCCATGGCATTCCATTCCATTCCAAATTCCATTCCATTCCAATCCACCATCCATTCCATTCCATTCCACATTACATTCCTTTCCATTCCACGACTGTTTCACGTTTCATTCCACTTTCAATTCCACGTTCCATGGCATTCCATTCCACTTTCCACTCCACGTTCCATTCCACGTTCCATTTCACGTTCTATTCCACGTTGCATTCCATGTTCCATTCCACATTCCATTCCACGTTCCATTCCGCATTCCATTCCACATTCTATTCCAGATTCCTTTCCATTGCATTCCACATTCCATTACGCATTCCACTCCATTCCGTTCCTCATTCCATTCCACATTCCACCCCATTCCATTAAACATTCCATTCCATTCCATTCCATTCCACATTCCATTCCACATTCCAATTCACATTCCATTCCATTACATTCCACGTTTCATTCCCTTCCATTCCATGTTCCATTCCATTCCGTTTCAGTTTCCAATCCACTTTCCATTCCATTCCACTCCATGTTCCATTCCATTCCATTCAACTTTCCATTCCACATTCCATTCCATTGCAATCCACATTCCATTCCATTCCATTCCACGTTCCATTCCACATTCCATTCCATTCCATTCCTCGTTCCATTCCATTGCATTCCACGTTCCATTCCATTCCATTCCACAATCCATTCTATATTCCATTCCATTCCATTCCACATATCAATCCATTCCATTCCCTTACATTCTGCATTCCATTTCATTCCATTCCACGTTCCATTCCACATTATATTCCACTGCATTCCACTTTCCATTCCATTCCATTCCATTCCACATGCAATTCCTTTCTATTCCACTTTCAATTTCACGTTCCATTCCATTGCTTTCCACATTCGATTCCATTCCATTAAACCTTCCATTCCACATTTCATTACATTCCTTTCCACATTTCATTCCACATCAACATTCCATTCCACGTTCCTTTCCACTTTACATTCCGTTGCATTCTACATTCCAATCCATTCCATTCCACATTCCATTCCACATTCCATTCCACATTCCATTACGTTCAAATCCACATTCCATTGGATTCCATTCCTCATTCCATTCCATTCCATTCCTCAATCCATTCTACATTCCATTCCATTCCATTCCACATTCCGTTCCATTGCATTCCACATTGAATTACACATTCCATTCCACATTCCATTCCATTCCTTTCCACATTCCATTCTATATTTCATTCCATTCCATTCCACGTTCCATTCCAGTTTCCATTCCATTGCATTCCACATTCCATTCCATTCCATTCCACATTCCATTGCACATTCCAAACCATTACATTCCACTTTCCATTCCATTCCATTCCAGATTCCATTTCACATTCCAATCTCTTCCATTCCACATTCCATTCCACATTTCATTCCATTCCATTTCACGTTCCATTCCACATTCCATTCCGTTCCTTTCCACATTCCATTCCACTCCATTCTACATTCCATTCCACATTATATTCCACATTCCATTCCACATTCCATTCCATTGTATTCCGCAATTCATTCCACATTCTATTCCTTTCCATTCCACCTTCCAAAACATTCCATTCCACATTCAAATCCATTTCATTCAGCATTGCATTCCACTCCTTTCCATATTCTTTTCCACCTTCCATTCCATTCCATTCCACATTCCATTCCATTCCATTCCATATTCCATTCCATTCCACTCCATTCCACTTTCCATTCCATTCCATTCCACATTCCATTCCACATTCCATTCCATTCCATTCCACATTCCATTCTATATTTCATTCCATTCCATTCCACATTCCATTCCAGTTTCCATTCCATTGCATTCCACATTCCATTCCATTCCATTCCACATTCCATTGCACATTGCAAACCATTCCATTCCACTTTCCATTCTATTCCATTCCAGATTCCATTTCACATTCCATTATCTTCCATTCCACATTTCATTCCACATTTCATTCCATTCCATTTCACGTTCCATTCCACATTCCATTCCGTTCCTTTCCACATTCCATTCCACTCCATTCCACATTTCATTCCACATTATATTGCATTCCATTCCACATTCCATTCCATTCCATTCCACCGTCCATTCCCTTCCATTCCACGTTCCATTGCATTCCGCTGCACTTTCAATTTCATTCCATTCCACTTTCCATTCCACGTTGCATTCAACATTCCATTCCATTCCATTCCACTTTCCAATCCACATTCCTTTCCATTCCATTCCACATTCCATTCCACATTGCACTCCATTCCATTCCACTCCATTCCATGTTCCATTCCATTCAATTCCAAGTTCCATTCTACCTTACATTCCACATTCCATTCCATTCCTTTCCACGTTTCATTATGTTACATTCCACTTTCCATTCCATTGCATTCCACTTTCCAATGGACATTCCAATCCATTCCAGTCCACGATCCATTCCATTGCATTCCACATTCCTTTCCACATCCCATTCCATTCCTTTCCACATTCCATTGAGTTCTATTTCACATTCCATTCCACATTGCATTCCATTTCATTCCAATTTCCATTCCACATTTCATTCCATTGCCTTCACCATTCCATTCCATTCCATTCCATTCAACAATAATTCCACATTCCATTCCATTGCATTCACCATTCCATTCCATTCCATTCCATTCAACAATCATTCCACATTCCATTCCATTCTATTCCACATTCCATTCCACGTTCCACACCGTTTCATTTCACGTTCATTCCATTCCAATCCATTCCATTCCATTCCTCATTCCATTGCATTTCATTCCATTGCATTCCACATTCCATTCCACATTCTATTCCACATTCCATTCCATTCCATTCCACATTCCATTCCACATTCCATTCCAATCCATTTCACTTTCCCTTAAATTTCATTCCAGTCTATTCAACATTCCATTCCAATTGCATTTCACGTTCCATTCCAAGTTCCATTCCATTTTCCATTTCACATTCCATTCCTCGTTCCATTCCTCATTTAATTCCATTCCATTTCATATTCCATTCCACATTCAATTCTGTTGAATTCCAAATTGCATTCCACTCCATTGCATTCCACTTTGCATTCCATTCCATTCCATATCCCATTCCTTTGCATTCCACATTCCATTCCATTCCACATTCCATTTCATAACATATCATTCCACATTCCTTTCAATTCCATTCCACTTTCCATTCCTTTGCACATTCCATTGCATTCCATTCCATATTCCATTCCATTCCATTGCATTGCACTATCCATTCCACATCCTATTCTATTCCATGTTGCATTCCACATTCCATTCCACATTCTATTCCATTTCACATTCCATTTCACGTTCCATTCGACGTTCTGTGAAACATTGCATTCCATTCCATTCCACAATCCATTCCACATTCCACTTCTTTCCACGTTCCTTTCCACATTCCATTCCATATTCCATTACATTTTGTTACACATTCCATTCAACTCCACATTCGATTCCATTCCATTCCACATTCCATTCCATTCCATTCCATAGCAGTCCACATTTCATTCCATTCCATACCATTCCAGATTCCATTCCTTACCATTCCACATTCCATTCCTTACCATTCCACATTCCATTCCCTTTCATTCCACGTTCCATTCACATTCCATTCCACGTTATATTCCCTGTTCCATTCTACATTCCATTCCACGTTCAATTTCCAATCCCTGACATTCCAATTTCCTTTCCACGTTCCTTTCCACGTTCCATTCCATTCCATTCCATGTTCCATTCTACGTTGCATATCACGTTCCTTTCCTCGTTCCATTCCATTAAATTCTACGTTACATTCCACTTTCTATTCCATGTTACATTCCATTGCATTCCACGTTCCATTCCATTCCATTCCACTTCATTCCACGTTCCATTTCACATTCAATTCCATTCCTTTCCACATTGCATTGAATTCTATTTCATGTTCCATTCCACATTGCATTCCATTTCATTCCATTTTCCATTCCACATTTCATTCCATTGCATTCCCCATTCCATTCCATTCCATTCAACATTCATTCCACATTCCATTCCATTCCACATTCCATTCCACATTCCACACCATTACATTTCACGTTCATTCCATTCCAATCCATTCCATTCCATTCCTAATTCCATTCCATTTCATTCCATTCCATTCCACATTCCATTCCACATTCCATTCCATTCCATTTCACATTCCATTAAACATTCCATTCCAATCCATTTCACGTTGCCTTAAATTTCATTCCAGTCCATTCCTCATTCCATTCCCATTGCATTTCACTTTCCTTTCCAAGTTCCATTCCATTTTCCATTTCACATTCCATTCCACGTTCCATTCCACATTTAATTCCATTCCATTTCATATTCCATTCCACATTCAATTCTGTTGAATTCCACACTGCATTCCACTCCATTCCATTGCAAATTGCATTCCATTCCATTCCATATTCCATTCCATTCCTTTCCAAATTCCATTTCATTCCATTATACATTCCATTCCATAACATATCATTCCACATTCCTTTCAATTCCATTCTACTTCCATTCCATTGCACATTCCATTGCATTCCATTCCACATTCCATTCCATTCCATTCCACAATCCATTCCACATTCTATTCTATTCCACGTTCCATTCCACATTCCATTTCACATTCTATTCCATTCCACGTTCCATTCGACGTTTTGTAAAACATTGCGTTCCATTCCATTCCACAATCCATTCCACCTTCCACTTCATTCCACATTCCATTCCACATAACATTCCATATTCCATTCCATTCCATTACACATTCCATTCCAATACACATTCGATTCCATTTGATTCCACATTCCATTCCATTCCATTCCATATCAGTCCACATTCCATTCCATTACATAGCATTCCAGATTCCATTCCTTACCATTCCACATTCCATTCCATTCCATTACATTCCATTCCATGTTCCATTCACGATCCATTCCACGTTCCATTCCCTGTTCCATTCTACTTTCCATTCCACGTACGATTTCACGTTCCAATCCCTGACATTCCAATTTCCATTCCACGTTCCATTCCAAGTTCCATTCCATTCCATTCCACGTTCCATTCCACGTTGCATATCACGTTCCATTCCACGTTCCATTCCATTAAATTCCACGTTACATTCCACTTTATATTCCATGTTACATTCCATTCCATTCCACGTTCCATTGCACGTTCCATTCCACATTCCATTCCATTCCATTCCACACTCCATTTTACATTCCATTCCATTAAATTCCACATTCCATTGCACACTCCATTCCATTCCATTCCACTTTCCTTTCCTTTCCATTCCACATTATATTCCATTACATTCCACATTCCATTTCACATTCCATTCCATTCCATTCCACATTCCATTGCACATTCCATTCCATTCCTTTGCACTTTGCATTCCACACAGCATTCCATTCCATTCCACATTCCATTCCATTCCATTCCACATCCTTTCTTTCCTTTCCACGGTCCATTCTATTCCATTCCGCATTGCATTGTCATTTAATTCCATTCCGCAGTCCATTCCGCATTCCATTCCATTAAATTCAACTTACCATTTCACATTCCATTCCATTAAATTCTGCATTCCATTCCGCATTCCATTCCATTCTATACTCCATTCCATTCCACATTCCATTCCATTCCAGATTCCATTCCATTCCATTCCATATTTCATTCCACCACCCAATCCATTTTATTCCACGTTCCATTCCAATCCATTCCACATTCCATTCCATTCCACTCCACATTCCATTCCACATTCCATTCCATTCCACATTCCATTGCACATTCCATTCCATTCCATTCCACTTTGCATTCCACACAGCATTCCATTCCTTCACACATTCCATTCCATTCCATTTCATGATACTTTCCATTACATTCCATTCAATTCCACATTGCATTCCATCCCATTCCTTTCCACTTTGCATTCCACACAGCATTCCCTTCCATCCCACATTCCATTCCATTCCATTCCATGATCCTTTCCATTACATTCCATTCCATTCCACATTACATTCCATTCCACTACACCTTCCATTCCACTTTGCAATTAAATCCATTGCACATTCCATTCCACATTCCATTCCATTCCATTCCATTCCACCTTCCATTCCATTCCATTCCACCTTCCATTCGATTCCACATTCCTTTCCACATTTCATATCATGCCATTCCCCATTCCATTCTGCATTCCATTCCCCGTTGCATTCCATTCATTTTCACATTCCATTCTACATTCCATTCAATTCCATTCCGCATTCCGTTCCATTCCATTCTTCTTTCCAATCCATCCCATTCCATTCCATTCCACCTTCCATTGCATTTCATTCAGCATTCCATTCCATTCCAGCATTCCATTCCACATTCCATTCCATTCCATTCAACATTCCATTCCATTCCATTCCATTCCATATTCCATCCCATTCTATTCCACATTCCATTCCATTCCACTGTATATTCCATTGCATTCCATTCTACTCCACAATCCATTCCACATTCCATTCCATTCCACGTTCGATTCCACATTCCATTCCACATTCCATTGGATTCCACTTTCCATTCGATTTCACATTCCATTTCATTCCATTTCACTTTCCATTCCGTTCCACATTCCATACCACATTGCATTCCTTTCCATTCCAAATTCCATTCTACATTCCATTCCACTCCATTCCGCATTCCATACCATTCCATTCCACCTTCCATTCCATTGCATTCGGCACTCCATTCCATTCCTGCATTCCATTCAATGTTCCATTACACATTCCTTTCCAGGTTCCATTCCACATGCCATTCCATTCCATTCCACGTTCTATTCCACATTCGATCCCATTCCATTCCACATTCCATTCCATTCCATTCTACGTTCCATTCCACTCTATTCTACGTTCCATTCCACATTGCATTCCATTCTATTCCACATTCCATTCAATATTATATTCCACATTGCATTCCATTCTACGTTCCATTCCACATTCCATTGGATTCCACGTTCCATTCCACATTCCATTCAACATTCCATTCCACATTCTATTCCACGTTCCATTCCAATTTCCATTCCAAATTCAATTCCATTCCATTCTGCTTTCCATTCCATTCCATTCCACATTCCTTTCCATTGCATTTCACATTCCATTCCACATTCCTTTCCCTTCCATTCCACATTCCATTACATATTCCATTCCATTCCATTCCACATTCCGTTCCACATTCCTTTCCACCTTCCATTCCACATTCCAGTCCATTCCATTCTCCCTTCCATTCCACTTTCCAATCCATTCCATTTCACATTCCATTCCATTCCATTCGACTTCCGATTACACATTCCATTCCATTATATTCCACATTCCATTACACATTCAATTCTCTTATATTGCACTTTCCATTCCACATTCCATTCCATTCAATTCCATATTCCATTGCACATTCCATTACATTCCATTTCACATTCCATTCCACATGCCATTCATTTCCATTCCACATTCCTTTCCATTCCACATTCCATTCCACATTCCATTTCCTTCCATTCCACATTCCATTCCACATTCCATTCCATTGTATTCCGCAATTCATTCCACACTCTATTCCATTCCATTCCACCTTCCAACACATTCCATTCCACATTCAAATCCATTTCATTCAGCATTGCATTCCACTCCTTTCCATATTCTATTCCACCTTCCATTCCATTCCATTCCACATTCCATTCCATTCCATTCCATATTCCTTTACATTCCACTCCATTCCACTTTCCATTCCATTCCATTCCACATTCCATTCCAATCCATTCCACGTTCTATTCCACTCCAATCCATTCAACAATCCATTCCGCATTCCATTCCATATTCCATTCCATTCCATTCCATTCCACATTCCATTCCTTTCAATTCCACATTCCATTCCACATGCCATTCCACTCCATTTCACTTTCCATTAAATTCCATTGCGTTCCTTTCCAATTTCTATTCCCATTCCATTCCAAGTTCCTTTCCACGTTCCATTCCACGTTCGATTCCTCATTTCATTCCATTACATATTCCATTTCACATTCCATTCCATTCCATTCCACATTCCATTCCACATACCATTCCATTCCATTCCACATTCCATTCCATTCCATTACCCATTCTATTCCACATTTCTTTCCATTCCATTCCGCATTCCATTCCACATACCTTTACGTTCCATTCTGCATTCCATTATACATTCCATTCCATTCCATTCCATATTCCATTTCACTTTCCTTTCCATTGCATTATGCATTCCATTATAAATTCCTTTCCATTCCATTGCCCATTCCATTCCACATTCCATTCCATTCCATTCCACATTCCATTCCATTCCATACTGCATTCCAATCCACTTTCCATTCCATTCCATTAAACATTCCATTCCACATTCCTTTACATTCCATTCTGCATTCCATTCCACATTCCATTCCATTCCGCATTCCATTCCACATTAAATTCCATTGCATTCCACATTCCATTCCACATTACTTTCCATTCCATTCCGCATTCCGTTCTACAACCCATTCCATCCCATTCCCCATTCCACTCCACATTCCATTCCATTCCATTACACATTCCAATCCATTACATACCGCATTCCTTTCCACATTCCATTCCATCCCGCATTTCCTTCCACATTCCGTTCCATTCCATTCCACATGCCTTTCCACTTTCCAATTCATTAAATTCCGCATTCCATTCCACATTACATTCCATAAAATTCTGCACTACATTCCACCTTCCATTCCATTCCCTTCCCCGTTGCATTCCATATCCCTTTCCATTCCATTCCACGTACCATTCCACGTTATATATATCATTCCATTCCACATTCTTTCCATTCTATTCCTTTCCATTTCACATTCCATTCCATTCCATTCCACATTCCATTCCACGTTCCAATCCACGTTCCATTCTATTCCATTCCACATTCCATTCCATTCCATTCCACATTCCATTCCATATTCCATACCATTCTTTCCATGTTACATTACATTCCATTCCACAATTCATTCCACATTCCATTCTAATTCATTCCACATTCCACTGCACTCCATTCCACATTCCATTGCCTTCCATTCCATTCTACATCCCAATCAATTCCGTTCAGTATTCAATTCCTTTCCATTCCACATTCCATTCCATTCCATTCCACTTTCCATTCTACATTCCATTCCATTCTATTCCACATTGCACTCCTTTCCATTCCATATTCCACTCCATTCCATTCCATTTAACAATCCATTCCAATCCATTCCACATTCTATTCCATTCCATTTCACATTCCATTCCGTTCCATTCCACATTCCATTCCACTTTCCATTCCATTCCATTCCACATTGCATTCCACTCAATTCCACTTTCCATTCCACATTCCATTCCATTCCTTTCCATTTCACATTCCATTCCATTCCATTCCACATTCCATTCAACATTCCATTACATTCCATTCGGCATTCCATTTCACATTCCATTACTTTCTATTTCAAATTCCATTCCATTTTATTCCACACAAAATTCCATTCCACCTTCCATTCCATTCCATTCCACATTCCATTAAATTCCATTCCACATTGCATTCCATTCAATTCAATTACATATTCTTTCCACATTCTACTCCTTTCATCTTTCCATTGCACATTCCATTCCACATACATTTCCACGTTCCATTCCACATAACTTTCCACGTTCCATTCCACATTCCATTCCACCTTCCAATCCATTCCATTCCACTTTTCATTCCACATTCCATTTCATTCCATTCCACACAGCATTACAATCCATTCCACGTTCCATTCTATTCAATTCAACATTCCAGTCCATTCCACGTGCCATTCCTCTTTCAATTCCACTTTCCATTCCACATTCCATTCCATTCCGTTACATGTTTCATTTCACATTCCCTTCCACATTCCATCACATTAAACGTTCCATTCCACATTCAATTCCACGTTAAATTCCACATTCCATTCCTTTCCATTCCACGTTCTATTCCACATTCCATTCCATTCAATTCCACATTTCATTTCATTCCATTCGATGTTCCATTCCACATTCCTTTCCATTTCTTTCCACATTCTGTTCCATTCCACATTCCCTTCCTTTCCATTCCTTTCCTTTCCACTTTCCATTCCATTCCATTGCACATTCCATTCCATTCCCCATTCTATTATATTGCATTCCATATTCCATTCCACATTCCATTCCGTTCCCTTCCACATTCCATTCCACATTCCAATCCATTCCATTCCACATTCCATTCCACATTGCATTCCACATTCCATTCCACTACATTCCACATTGCATTCCATTCAATACCATTCCATTAAATTCCATATTCCGTTCCATTCCATTCCACATTCCATTGCATTCCATTCCACGTTCCATTCCATTCCTTTCCACATTACATTACTCATTCCATTCCACATACCATTCTACGTTCCATTCCACTTTCCATTCTACATTCCTTTTCACATTCCATTCCATTCCATTACACATTCCATTTCACAATACATTCCATATCGTTCCGCATTGCTTTACAATCCATTCCACATTCCATTTCATTCCATGGAACTTTCCATTCCATTCCACATTACATTCCATTTTCCATTCCACATTCGATTCCATTCCAGTCCATTCCATTCCACATTCCATTCCATATTCCATTCGATGCCACTCCATTCCATTCCACATTCCATTCCACATTCAATTCCATTCCATTCCACTTTCCGTTCCCTACCATTCCTCATTCCAATCAGTTGCATTCCACATTCCATTCCGCATTCCATTCCGTTCCACATTCTCTTCCACATTCCATTCCATTACATTCCATTCCACATTCCATTCCTTTCCACATTCCATTCCATAACTCGTTCCATTCTACATTCCATTCTACATTCCATTCCACGTTCCATTCCACATTCCATTCCATTCCGTTACACTTTCCATTCCGTTACACTTTCCATTCCACATTCCATTGAATTCTATTCCACATTCCATTATATTCCTTTCCACATTCCATACCACATTCCTTTCCATTCCATTCCACATTCCATTCCACATTCCATTCCATTCAACGTTCCATTCCACAATGCATTCCATTCCATTCCAAACTCCTTTCCATTCCACATTCCATTCCGTTCCATTCCACATTGGATTCCCCTACATTCCATTTCAAATTCCATTCCACATTCCATTCCATTCCACATTCCATTCCACGTTGCATTCCATTCCATTCCACATTCCATTCCACATTCCATTCCATTGCATTCCATTCCACATTTCATTCCATTCCATTCTACATTCCATTCCATTCCATTCCATTCCACATTACACTCCACATTCTTTTCCATTCCATGCCACATTCCATTGCACATTCCATTCCACATACCAGTCCCCATTACATTCCAAATCATTCCACATACCAGTCGAAATTCCATTCAATTCCACTCCACTTTCCATTCCACACTCCATTCCATTTCACTTTCCATTCCACATTCCATTCCACATTCCATTCCAAGTTCCTTTCCACATTCCATTCCACATTTCATTCAGTTTCATTCTACATTCCATTCATTCCAATCCACATTCCACTCCATTCGATTCCATATTCCATTGCATTCCAATCCACATTCCATTCCTTTCCATTCCATATTAAATTCCATTCTATTCCACATTCCGCTCCCTTGCATTCCATTCCACATTCCATTTCATTCCATTCCACATTCCATTCCATTCCACATTCCCTTCCACGTTCCATTCCATTCCATTCCACATTCCATTCGATTCCAATCCGCATTCCATTCCACTTTCTATTCCATTCCATTCCACATTTCATTCCACATTCCATTCCATTCCATTCCATTCCAATCCACATTCCATTCCAAATTCCATTCAATTCCTCCATTCAACATTCCCTTCCACATTCCATTCCTTTCCTCCATTCCACATTCAATTCCATTCCATTAAACATTCCATTCTTTTCCATTCCACATTTGATTCCACATTCCATTCCATTCCATTACCTTCCATTCCATTGCATTCCACATTCCGTTACACACTCCATACGACTTTCCATTCCACATTCCATTCCATATTCCATTGCATTCCATTCCTTATTCTGTTCCACTCCATTCCACATTCCATTCCAGTCCATTCCACCTTAAATGCCAAATCGACTCCACATTCTAATCCACATTCCATTCCATTGCATTCCACAATCCATTTGACATTCCTTTCCTTTCCATTCCACATTCCATCCCATTGCATTCCACATTCCATTCCACATTCCATTCCATTCCAGATTCCTTTCCATTCCATTTCACATTCCATTCCACTCCACATTCAATTCTATTCTTTTCAACACCACATTTCATTGCATTCCATATTCCCGTGCATTCCGTTCCACATTCCTTTCCATTCCATTCCACATTCAATTCCATTCCATTAATCCTTCCATTCCACATTCCATTCCTCATTCCATTCCATTCCATTCCACATTCCATTCCAATCCATTCCATATTCCATTCCATTCCACATTCCATTCCATTCCATTCCACATTTCATTCTACATTACATTCCACATTCCATTCCATCCCATTCCACATTCCCTTCAACATTCCATTCCATTCCATTCCACATTCCATTCGATTCCAATCCACATTCCATTCCACTTTCTATTCCATTCCATTCCACATTTCATTCCACATTCCATTCCATTCCATTGCATTCCAATCCACATTCCATTCCAAATTCCTTTCAATTCCTCCATTCAAGATTCCTTTCCACATTCCATTCCATTCCTCCATTCCACATTCAATTCCATTCCATTTCACATTCCATTCTGTTGCATTCCACATTTCATTCTACATTCCATTACATTCCATTACATTCCATACCACATTCCGTTCCACATTCTTCTCCATTGCATTCCACATTGTATTCCATTCCATTCCATTCCATATTCCATTCCACATTCCATTCCATACCACGTTCCATTCCTCTTTCCAATCCACATTCGTTTCCACGTTCCATTCTACATTCCATTCCACATTCCATTCCATTCCAGATTCTATTCCACATTCCATTCAATTCCTTTCCACATTACATTAAACGTTCCATTCCACAGTCCATTCCATTTGATTCCACCTTCCATTCCACATTCCATTGAATTCCATTACACATTCCATTCCACATTTCATTCCACATTCCATACCGCATTCCTTTCCATTCCATTCCACATTCCATATCACATTCCATTTCTTTCCATTCCACATGCATTCCGTTCCATTCCACATTCAATTCCATTCCATTCCACGTTCCATTCCACATTCCGTACCACATTCCATTCCTTTCCATTCCACATTCCATTCCATTCCATTCCACATTCCATTCCATTCCATTCCACGTTCCATTCCACATTCCATTTCATTCTATTCCACAATCAATTGCATTCCATTCCATTCCATTCTTCATTCCATTCCATTCCATTCCACATTGCATTCCATTCCACTCCATTCAACATTCCATTCCATACCACCTTCCGTTCCACATTGCATTCCACATTCCATTCCAAGTTCCATTCCACATTCCATTGCATTGCGTGACACTTTCCATTCCACACTGCATTCCATTTCATTCCATATTGCGTTTCATTCCATTCCACATTCTATTCCATTCCATTCCACATTCCAATCCATTCCATTCCATTCCATTCCTTTCAATTCTATTCCACATTCCATTCATTCCATTCCACCTTCCATTCCATTCCATTCCACATTGCATTCCATTCCATTCCATTCCACGTACATTTCCACATTCCATTCAATTCCATTCCACATTCCATTCCAGTTTCCTTTCCATTTCATTTCGCATTCCATTCCATTCCATTTCAAATTCCATTCGTTTCCATTCCTCAGTCCATTGCATTCCATGTCATTTCACATTTCATACCATTGCTTTCCACGTACCATTCCACTATACATTTCACATTGCATTCCATTCCATTCCACATTCCATTCCAAATTCCATTTCATTCCTTTCCACTTTACATTCCATTCCATTCCACATTCCATTCCTTTCCATTCCGTTCCACTGCATTCCAATCCATTTTACATTACATTCTACATTCTATTGCATTCCATTCCACTTTGCATCACACATTCCATTCCACGTTCCATTCCACATTCCTTTCCAATTAATTCCACACACCATTCCACATTCCGTTCAATTCCATTTCACATTCCATTCCACATTCCATTCCATTTCACGTTCCATTCCAAATTCCATTCGACATTCCATTCCATTCCACGTTCCTTTCCACATTGCAATCAATTCCATTCCACATTCCATACCATTACATTCAACATTCCCTACCGCGTTCCATTCCATTCCATTCCTCATTCCATTCGAAATTCCATTGTATTCCATTCCACGTTTCATTTCATTCCATTCCACATCCCATTCCACATTCCATTCCATTCCATTGCACATTCCATTCCATTCCACATTCCATTCCTTTGCACGTTCCATTTCACTTTCCATTCCATTTAAAGCAACATTCCATTAAATTCCATTCCACATTCCATGCCATTCCATTTCACAGTCCATTCCACATTCTGTGCCATTCCATTCCATTCCACATTCCATTCCATTGTATTTCACTTTCAATTACATCACATTCCACATTCCATTCCGTTCCATTCCATTCCATGTTCTGTTGCATTCCATTCCAAGTTCCATTCCATTCCATTTCATGTTCCATTCCATTCCATTCCACTTTCCAATCCATTCCATTCCACGGTCCATTTCACATTCCATTCCATTCCATTCCATTGCACGTTCCATTCTATTCCATTAGACGTTCCATTGCACATTCCATTGCATTCCAATCCACATTCCATTCCATTCCATTCCATTCCATATTGCATTATATTCCATTGTATTCCTCATTCCATTCCATTGCATTCCATTCCACATTCCATTCCATTCCATTTCATTCCAGATTCCATTCCATTCCATTCCATTGCATTCCACATTCCATTCCATTTCATTCAATTGCTTTCCACATTCCATTCCATTCCATTCCACATTCCATTCCATTCTATTCCAAATTTCATTCCATTCCACATTTCATTCCATTCCATTCCACATTCCGTTCACTTCCATTTAACATTCCATTCTATTTCAATTTTACATTCCATTCCATTTCATATTCCACTCCATTCCTTTCCATTCCATTCCACATTCCATTCCACATTACATTCCATTCCCTTCCACATTCCATTCCATTCCATTCCTGTTTCCATTTCACTTTCCATTCCATTCCATTCCACTTTCCATTCCATTGTATTCCACATTCCATTCCATTCCATTAAAAATTCCATTCTATTTCCATTACACATTCCATTCCACGTTCCGTTCCATTCCACTACTTTCCTTTCCACATTCCATTCCATTCTACGTGCCATTCCATATTCCATTCCATTCCATTCCACAATTCGTTGCACATTCCAATACATCACTTTGCACATTCCATTCCATTCCATTCCACATTCCATTCCAGTCCATTCCATTCTACATTCCGTTCCACTCCATTCTATTCCATTCAATTCCATTCCATTCCATTGCATTCCACATTCCATTCCATTCCTTTCCACATTCCATTCCACTTTCCATTCCATTCCTTTCCACATTGCTTTGCAGTTTCTATTCCATTCCATTCTACATTCCATTCCATTACATTCCACATTCCTTTCCATTCAATTAAACATCGCATTCCATTCCATTTCAAATTCCATTCCATGACTTTCCTTTCCAATCTATTCCACTTTCCATTCCATATTCTATTCCATTCATTTGCCTTCCATTCCACATTACATTCCACTTTCCATTCCATTCCATTCCGCATTCCATTGCACGTTGCATTTCACTTTCTGTTCCACGTTCCATTCCACATTCCATGTAACGTTCCATTCCATTCCATTCCACATTCCATTTCATTCCATTCCACATTTCATTCCATTCCACATTCCATTCCAAATTCCATTCAATTCCATTCCACATTCCCTTCCATTCCATTCCACATTCCATTCCATTAAATATTCCATTCCAGATTCCATTCCATTCCATTCCACATTGCATTCCATTCCACATTCCATTCGATGCCATTCCACATTCCACTCCACATTCCAATCCATTCCATTCCACATTCCATTCCATTGCTCTTTCCATGCCATTCCATTCCACATTCCATTCAAAATTCCAGACCATTCCATTCCATTCACATTCCATTACATTGCATTCCAATTTCAATTCCATTGCATTCCACATTCCATTCCATTCCATTCCACGTTCCGTTCCATTCTAAGTTCCATTCCATTCCATTTCACGTTCCATTGCATTCCATTCCACTCTCCATTCCATTCCTTTCCAAGTTCCATTTCAAATTCTATTCCGCTTTCCATTCCATTCCATTCCACATTCCATTCCACATTCCCTTACATTTCATTCCACATTCCATTTCTCATTCCATTCCATTCCATTCCATATGCGATTACATTCCATTCTATTCCACATTCCATTAGTTTGCCTTCCATTCCAAATTCCATTCCTTTCCATGTTACATTCCATTCCATTCCACATTCCATGCCATTCTATTCCACATTCCATTCCATTCCATTCGACTGCATTCCACAATTCATTCCATTCCGTTCCATTCCATTCCATTCCATTCCATTCCAAATTCCATTCCATTCCGTTCCATTACACATTCCACTCTATTACATTCAACATTCAATTCCACGTTCCTTTCTATTCCATTCCACATTCCATTCCATTCGATTCCACATACAATTCCATTCCATTTAACATTCCTTTCTATTTCAATTTCATATTCCATTATATTAAATTCCATTCCCAATTCCACTCCACTACCTTCCACTCCATTCCACATTCCATCCCACTTTACCTTCCATTCCATTTCACATTCCATTCTGTTCCATTACACATTACATTCCACGTTCCATTCCATTCCATTCCACATTCCAATGCACATTCCGTTCCACATTCTATTCATTTCCATTGCATATTCCTTTCCATTCCACGTTCCATTCCCCATTCCATTCCTCATTCCCTTGCATTCCATTCTACCTTCCTTTACATTCCATATTCCATACCTCTTTCCATTCCGTGTTCCATTCCTTTCCATTTCATTCCTTTCCACATTCCATTCCATTTCATTTCATTTTCCATTCCACGTTCCATTCTACGTTCCATTCCATGCTCCATTCCATATTTCATTCCATTTCCTTTCAAATTCCATTCCACTCCATTCCATTCCATTCCACATTCAATGGCATCCCTTTCCACATTCCATTCCATTGCATTCCATTCCACGTTCCATTCCGTTCCATTCCATGTTCCATTCCATTCCATTCCACTTTTGATTCCTCACTCCATTTCATTCCGTCCTCTTTCCATTCCACTTTCCATTCCACATTCCATTCCATTCCTTTCCATTCCATTCCACATTACATTCCATTCCACATTCCGTTCCACATTCCTTTCCAGATTCCATTCCACATTCCACTCCATTCCATTCCACATTCCATTCCAAATTGTATTCCACTTTCCATTCCATTCCATTCCACATTCCCTACCATTCCACATTACAAATCACATTCCATTCCTCATTGCACTCCATTCCATTACACATTTCTTTCCATTCCACATTCCTTTCCACATTCCAATGCACATTCCATTCCATTCCTTTCCATTTCACTCCTCGTTCCATTCTACATTCCATTCCACATTCCATTCCATTCCTTTAATTCCATTCCATTCCATTCCATTCCATTCCGCATTCCATTCCATTCCATTCCGATACGTTCCACATTACATTCCATTCGATTCCACTTTCCATTCCCTTCGATTCCACATACCGTTCCAGATTCCATTCCACTTTCCATTTCACTCCATTCTACGTTCCATTCCATACCACTTTACATTCCACTCCATTCCATGTTCCATTCCGCATTCCACTCCAGGTTTCATTCCACGTTATATTCCAAATTCCATTCCGTTCCATTCCACGTTTCATTCCTCAATCCATTCCACATTCCATTCCATTCCGTTCCAAATTCCCTTCCACATCCCAATCCACAATAAATTCCATTCCATTCCACATTAAAATTCATTACATTCCACATTCCGTTCCATTCTATTCCATTCCATTCCTCATTCCATCACACATTCCATTACATTGCATTCCAAGTTCCATTCCATTCAATTCCACATTCCAATCCACATACCAGTCCATTCATTTCCAAATTTCAATCCATATTCCATTTCTCTCCATTCCACATATCACTCCATTCCATTCCCTTCATTTCCACATTCCATTCCATTCCATTCCACATTCCATTCCATTCAATTCACTTCCATTCCAAATTCCTTTTTGTTTCATTCCACATTCCATTCCATTCCATTCCATTTCATTCGACATTCCATACCATTCCATTCCACATTACATTCCACTCCGTTCCATTCCATATTCCATTAAATTCCTTTCCACATTCTGTTACATTGCATTCCATATTCCATTCCACATTCCATTCCATTCCACATTCCATTCCATTCCATTGATTCCATTCCATTCCACATTCCATTCCATTCCATTCCACATTCCGTTATATTACATTCCATTTTCCATTCCACATTTCATTCCATTCCACATTAAATTTCATTCCATTGATTCCATTCCATCCCACATTCCATTCCATTCCATTCCACATTCCATTGCATTCCAATTCACATTCTATTAAACACTCCATTCCATTCCATTCGACATTCCATTCCACATCACATTCCATTCAACCCCTCATTCAATTCCACATTCCATTCAATTCAGTTCCACATTGCATTCCATATTCCATTCCACATTCCATTTCACATTCCATTCTGTTCCATTCCACATTCCATTCAATTCCATTCTACGTTCCATTCCACATTCCATTTATTTCCATTCCATTTTCCATTCCACATTCCATTCCATTCAACTTTCAATTCTATTCCTTTCCACATTCCATTCCATTCCATTCTATATTCCAGCCCTTTCCATTTCACACTTCATTCCATTCCATTTCATATTCCATTGTGTTCCTTTCCAATTTCCCTTCCATTCCATTGCATCTTCCATTCCATTCTATTAAACATTCCATTCCACATTGCATTCCTCATTCCATTCCATTCCATTACGCATTCCTTTCCATTCCATTTCATTCCACGTTCAATACCATTCCTTCGACATTCGATTCCACATTCCATTCCACGTTCCATTCCACATTCCATTCCATTCGATTCCACATTCCTTTCCACTTTGCATTCCATTCCATGTACGATTCCACTTTCCGTTCCTCTTTCCATTCCACATTCCGTTCCACATTCCATTCCATTCCATTCTACATTTCCTTCCATTACGTTTCACATTCCATTCCACATTCCACTTCATTCCTTATTCCATTCCATTCCATTCCATTCCACATTGACTTCCATTCCACTCCACTTTCCATTCCACATTGCATTCCATTTCATTCCGTATTCCATTGCATTCCATTCCACATTCTATTCCATTCCATTCCAAATTCCATTCCATTCCATTAAAAGTTTCATTCCACTTTCTATTCCTCATTCCATTCCATTCCATTCCACATTCCCCTCCATTCCATTTAACATTCCATTCCATTCAATTCCATTCCATTCCACATTCCATTCCATTCCTTTCCATTCCATTCAATTCTATTCCATTCCACGTTCCATTCCATTCCATTCAACATTCCATTCCATTCCATTCCACATTGCATTCCATTCCATTCCATTCCACGTACAATTCCACATTCCATTCCATTTCATTCCATATACCATTCCACATTCCTTTAAATTCCATTCCGCATTGCGTTACACTTTCCGTTACATTCAATTTCACATTGCATTCTATTCCATTCCAAATTCCATTCCAGTCCATTCCATTCCATTCCATTCCACAGTTCATTCCATTCCATTTCATTCCACATTTCAAACCATTGCATTTCATGTACTATTCCACTATCCATTCCTCTTTGCATTCCATTGCATTCCACAATCCATTCCACATTCCTTTCCATTCCATTCCACATTCCATTCCATTCCACATTGCATTCCATTCCATTCCACATTCCATTCCATTCCATTCCATTCCACAATTAATTCCATTCCATTCCACGTTGCATTCAATTCCTTTCCACGTTCCATTCCATTCCATTCCACTTTCCATTCCATTCCATTCTATTCCATTCCACGTTCCATTCCAATCCATCCCACATTCCATCCACATTCCATTCCACATTCCTTTCCTTTCCATTAAACATTCCATTCCATTCCACATTATATTGCTTTCCATTCCACAGTCCATTCCATTCCATTCCACATTCCATTGCATACCATTCCATTCCATTCCACAATCCATTCCACTTTCCATTCTTTTCCATTACACATTCCATTCCATTCCTTTTCAAATCCCATTCAATTCCATTCCATTCTATTTCATTCCACATTCGTTTGCATTCCAATCCATATTCCATTCCATGGCATTCCATTCCGTATTCCAGTCCATTCCATTCCATGATACATTCCACTTTCCGTTCCACATTCCTTTCCATTCTATTCCACATTCCATGCCACATGCCATTCCATTCCATTCCAAATTCCATCCCACATTCCATTCCATTCCATTCCACATTTCATTGCATTACAATCCACGTTACATTCCATTCCATTCCTCATTCCATTCCACATTCCTTTCCACATTCAATTCCACATTCCTTTCCGTTCCATTCAACATTCCATTACACATTCTATTACATTCCACTCCACATTCCTATCCACATTCCGTTCCGCATTCAATTCCAGATTCCATTCTAGTGCATTCCACATTCCATTACACATTCCATTCCATTCCATTCTGCATTCCATTCCACATAGCATTCCATTCCATTCCATTCCAAATTTCATTCCACATTCCATTCCATTCAACTTTCCATTTCACATTCCATTCCACATTGTATTCCACTTTCTCTTCTACATCCCATTCCACTCCATTCCACATTCCATTCCACATTCCACTGAATTCCATTCCAAAATCCATTCCATTCCATTCCACATTCTATTCTACATTCCTTTCCAATCCATTCCACCTTCCATTCCACATTCCATTCCATTCCCTTGCACATTCCATTACATTCCATTCCACATTGCATTCCATTCCATTTCTTTCCACATTCCATTCCACATTCTATTGAATTCCACGTTCCATTCCACATTCCACTCAAAATTCCATTTCAGGTTACACCCCACATTACATTACTTTCCATTCCACATTCTATTCCACATTCCATTATATTCCATTCCACATTCCATTCCATTCCATTGGACATTCCATTCCATTCCATTCCACATTACATTCCACATTACATTCCATTCCACGTTCCATTCAACATTCCATTTCACATTCCATTCCATTACACGTTACATTCCCCTTTCCATTCTACATTCCATTCCACGTTACATTCCATTTCATTCCATGTTCCATTCCACATTCCTTTCCATTCCATTCCACATTGCATTCCACATTCAATTCCACAATTGATTCCACATTCCATTATATTCCACGTTCCATTTCACATTCCATTCCGCATTCCCCTCCTTACACATTCCATTCCAGATTCCATTCCACGTTCCTTTCCCCATTTCATTCCATAACATTCCACGTTCCATTCCACATTCCTTTCCATTCCATTCCACATTCCATTCCATTGCCTTCCACTTTGCATTCCACATCATTTCCATTCCATTACATATTCCATTCCACATTCCTCTCCATTCCATTACAGTTTCCATTGCATTGCATTCCATTCCATTCCACATTCCATTCTGTTCCATTCCATTCCACATTCCATTGCATTGCATTCCACATTCCGTTCCACATTCCACTCCATTCCATTTCAGATTCCATTGCATTCCATTCCATTCCATTCAACATTGCATTCCATTTCCATTCCAGGTTCCATTCCATGTTCCCTTCCACGTTCCATTCCACGTTCCATTCCACATTTCATTCCATTCCATTTCATATTCTGTTCCACATTCCACTTCATTCCATCCCACATTCCATTCCAAATCCCATTCCATTCTGTTCAACATTCAATTCCATTGTATTCCATATTCCATTCCATTGCATTCCAGATTTCATTCCATTCCGTTCCATTCCACATTCCATTCCAATCAATTCCACATTGCATTCCATTCCATTCCATATTCCAATCCACATTCTTTTGCATTGCATTCTTCATTCCATTCCACATTCCATTCCATTGCATTCCACATTCCATTGCACGTTCCTTTCCATTTCCTTCCACATTCCATTCCTTTCCATTCCATTCCACCTTCCATTCCCTTCCATTCCGTTCCATTCCATTCCATTCCACATTCCATTCCAATCCATTGCAATCTAATTTCCATTCTATTCCATTCCAAATTCCATGCCAATCAATTCCATTTAATTACACATTCCTTTCCATTCCACATTCCATTCCACATTCCATTCCATTGCATTCCACATTCCGTTTCGTTGTATTGCACATTCCAATCCACATTCCATAACATTCCATTCCACATTCCATCCACATTAAATTCCACATTCCATTGCATTTAATTAAACATTCCATTCCATTCCACATTCCATTCCACTTTATATTATATTAAATTCCACAGTCCATTCCATTCCTTTTCACGTTCAATTCCATTCCATACCTCATTCCATTCCGTTGCTTTACACATTGCCTTCCACATTCCATATCATTACATCCCATGTTCCATTCCACGTTCCAGTCCACAATCCATTCCACATTTCATTCCATTCCATTTCATATTCCAATCCACATTCCATTCCATTCCATTCCACATTCCATTCCTCATTCTTTTCCATTCCATTCCATATTCCATTCCACTGCATTCCACATTCCAATCCATTTCATTCCATTCCACATTCCATTCCATTCCATTCCAAATTCCATTCCATTGCATTCCACATTCCATTCCGTTCCATTCCTCGTTCCATTCCATATTCCATTCCATTCCATTCCCCGTTCCATTTCACATTCCATTCCATTCCATTCCATTCCCAATTCCCTTCCACATTCCATTCCATTCCATTCCACATTCCATCCCGTTCCATTTCACATTCCATTCCTTTCCATTCCACATTCAATTCCATTCCATTCACTATTCCATTCCATTACATTCCACGTTCCATTCCACGTTCCATTCCACTTTCCATTCCACATTCCATTCCATTCCATTCCATTCCACATTCCATTCCATTCCTTTCCGAATTCCATTCCACTTTCCATTTTATTCCATTCTGCTTTCCATTCCACATTCCTTTCCTTTCCATTCAACATTCCATTCCACATTCCTTTCCATTCCATTCCGCACTCCATTCCACTCAATTCTACATTCCATTGCATTTCACATTCAATTCCATTCCATTCAACATTCCTTTGAATTTCATTGCACGTTTCCTTCCATTCCATTCTACTTTCCACTCCTTTCCTTTCCCCATAGGATTCATCATTCCATTCCATTCCATCCCACATTCCATTATACATTCCATTCCATTCCATTCCTCATTCCATTCCATTCCATTGCACATTCCATTCAACATTCCATGCCACGTTCCATTCCATGTTCCATTCCACGTTGCTTTCCACGTTACATTCCAAGTTGCTTTCCACGTTCCATTTCACGTACCATTCCACGTTCCATTTCTCATTCCATCCCACATTCCACTCCATTCCATTCCACAATACATTCCACATTCCATTCCATTCCATTCCACATTCGTTTCCTCTCTACATTGCAATCCATTCCACATTCCATTCCACATTCCATTCCATTCTATTCCACATTGCATTCCATTCCATTAAACATTTATTTCCATTCCATTCCACTCTCATTTCCATTCCATTTGACTTTCCGTTCCATTCCATTCCATTCCAGTTTCCGTTCCATTCCATTCCATACCATTCCACTATCCATTCCACATTCCATTCCATTCCATTGCATTCCACATTTCATTCCATTCCATTCCACATTGCATTCCATTCCATTCCATTCCGTTCCACATTCCATACCATTTCTTTCGGCAATCCGTTCCATTCCATTCCAAATTCCATTCGATTTCTTTCGGCATTCCATTCCATTCCATTCCACATTCCATTCCATTCCATTCCATATTCCATTCCATTCCATTCCACTCCGCATTCCATTCTTTTCCATTACACATTCCATTCCACTCCATACCATTCCATTCCACATTCCATTCCACATTCCATTCCATTCCATTCTACATTCCATTCCATTCCAATACACATTCCGTTCCATTCCATTACACATTCCATTCCATTCTATTCCACTTTCCATTTCACGTTCCCTTCCACGTTCCATTCCACATTCCATTCCACATTTCATTCCATCTTCCTTTCCATATTCCATTCCACGTTCGATTCCTCTTTCCATTACTCATTCCATTCCACAATCCATTTCATTCCATTCCACATTCAATTCCACGTACCATTTCATTCCTTCCCACAATCCGTTCCACATTGCAATCCCTTCAATTCCACATTCCATTCCATCGTCAATTCCACTTTTTTTCAACGTTCCATTCCACATTCCACTCCAGTTTCAAGTCCACGATACATTCCATGATCCATTCCACATTGCATTCCATTCCAATCCATTCTTCTGTCCGTTTGACATTCCATTGCATTCCATTCCATTCCACATTCCATTCCACTCCATTCCACATTGCTTTCCATTGCAATTCAAATTCCATTCAATTCCATTCAAAATACCATTCCATTCCATCCCACATTCCATTCCATTCCATTCAACACTGCATTCAACTGCAATCCAAATTCCATTCAATTCCATTCAAAATACCATTCCATTCCATTCCACAATCCTTTCCATATTCCATTCCATTCCATTCCATATTCTATTCGACATTCCATTCCGTTCCTTTCCAAATTCCATTCCATTCCATTCCATTCCACAATCCATTCCACATTCCATTCCATTCCACCTTCCATTCCACATTCCATTCCACCTTTCATTCCATTCCACATTCCATTCCACTTTCCATTCCATATTCCATTCCATTCCATTCCACGTTGCATTCCACATTCCATTTAATTCCATTCCACATTCCAATCCACCATCCATTCCACATTCCATTACATTACACGTTCCATTCCACTCCATTCCACGTTCCATTCCACATTCCATACCACATTCCATTCCATTCCATGGTCCATTCCACGTTCCATTTGATGTTCCATTCCACATTGCATACCTTTCCATTCCATGTTCCATTCCACATTGTGTTCCATTCCATTCCTCAATGAATTTCATTCCATTCCAATTTCCATTCCACATTCCTTTCCATTCCATTCAACATTCCATTCCACATTCCCTTTCATTTCATTCCACTTTCCTTTCCACATTCCATTCCATTCCATTCCATTCAGCTTTGTATTCCACATTCCATTATAAAATCCGTTCTGCTTTCCATTCCATCCCATTCCACAATCCATTCCACATTCCATTCCATTCCATTCCACATTGCATTCCATTCCATTCCATTTCATTCCACATTCCATTCTACTTTACCTTCTATTCCATTCCACAATCCATTTCATGCTTCAGTACATTCCATTCGATGCCATACAACATTCCATTCCACGTTCTATTCCATTCCGTTACACAGTCCATTTCATCCATTCCATTCCATTCCACATATCATTCCACATTCCATTCCATGCCTTTCCACAATCCATTCCACTTTCCATTCCAGTCAATTCCACTCCACTCCATTCCACATTCCATTCCAAATTCCATTCCGCAATCCATTCCACATTCCATTCCATTGCATACCACATTCTATTCAACCGTTCATTCCTTTCCGTTCCACATTCCATTGCAATCCATTCCACATTACATTCGACATTCCATTCCATTCCATTCCGTTCTGCAATCAATTCCACATTCCATTCAAACTTCCGTGCCATTCCTTTCCACATTACTTTCCATTCAATTCCACATTCTATTCCACATTCCATTCCATTCTATTACACATTCAAATACATTCCATTCCGCATTCAATTCCACATCTCATTCCATTCAATTCCACATTCCATTCCACGTTCCATTACACTTTCCAATCCACATTCCATTCCCTTCCTTTTCATTCCACATTTCATTCCAGATTCCATTCCTTTCCATATTACATTCCATTCCACATTGCATTCCATTCCACTCCATATTCTATTCTATTCCATTCCACATTGCATTCCATTCCTTTCCATATTCTGTTCTATTCTATTCCACATTCCCTTCCATTCCATTCCACATTCCTTTTCATTCTATTCCACTTTCCATTTCACATTCCATTCCAGATTACATTCCCTTTCATTCCATTCCATTCCACATTCCATTCCAAATTCCATTCCATTCCATATTCCATTCCATTCCATTCCACGTTGCATTCCATTCTGTTCCATATTCCATTGCATTCCGTTCCACATTCCATTCCATTCCATTCCATTCCATTCCATTCCAAATTCCATTCCATTCCACATTCCATTCCATTCTATTCGACGTTCCATTCCACACTCAATTCCACATTCCATTCCATTCCATTTCAAATTCCATTCCACATTCCACTCCACTTTCCATTCCACATTCCATTCCATTTCATTCCACATTCCATTCCCTTCCATTCCGCATTGCATTCCATTCCATTCCATTCCACATTGCATTCCATATTCCATTTCATTCCACGTTCCATTCCACATTTCATTACACATTCGATTCCACGTTCCATTCCACATTCCATTCCATTCCATTCCTCATACCATTCCCCATTCCATTCAATTCCATTCCTCATTCCATTCCACCTTCCATTCCATTCAATTTCACATTCTATTCCACATTCCATTCAATTCCGTTGCACATTCCATTCCATTCTATTACACATTCCATTCCACATTCCATTCCATTGCAGTCAATATTCCCTTCCACATTCCATTCCATTCCATTCCACATTGCATTTCATTCCATTTCGCATTTCATTTCATTCCATTCCACATTATATTGAATTCCATTCCACATTCCATTCCACTGCATTCCACATTCCGTTCCATTCCATTCCATGTTCCATTCCATTCCACGTTCCATTCCACTTTCCACTCCATGTTACTTTCCATATTCAATTCCATTCCACTCCACATTCCACTCCACATTCCATTCCATTCCTTTCCACTTTCCATTCCATTTCATTCCACATTCCATTTAGCATTCCATTCCATTCCATTCCACATTGCATTCCACAATCCATTCCACGTACCATTACAATCCTTGTTACATTCCTCTCCATTCCTCATTATATTCCACATTCTTTTCCACGTTGAATTCCGTTCCACATTCCATTCCCAATTCCATTCCACGTTTCATTTCACATTCCATTCCATTCCACTCCACGTTACATTCCACATTCCATTCTATTCTATTCCACATTCCATTCCACATTCCATTACATTCCACGTTCCTTTCCCCATTCCATTCCACCTTCCATTCCACATTCCATTCCACTCCACTCCATGTTCCATTACACATTCCATTCCTTTCCGTTCCACATTCCTTTCCATCTCATTCCACATTCCATTCCACATTCCATTCCATTCCATTCCACGTTCCAATCCACATTCCATTCCATTCCTTTTCAAATTCCATTGCGTCTCATTCCGCTTTCCATTTGCCTTTCCACTCAATTCCATTCCACGTTACGTTCCACTTTCCATTCCACAATCCATTCCTCATTCCATTCCATTCAACATTCCATTCCACATTCCATTCCACATTCCATTCAATTCCTCATTCCATTCCAATTTCCATTGCATTCCAGTCGACTTTCCATTCCACTTTCCATTCTATTCCATTACACTTTCCATTCCATTCCATTCCACTTTGCATTCCATTCCATTCCACTTTCCATTCCTTTCCATTCAACGTTCCATTCCACATTCCATTCCATTGCATTCCAGATACCATTCCACATTCCATTCAATTCCATTCCCCATTGCATTCCATTCCATTCCACATTGCATACGACATTCCATTCCATTCCATTCCACATTCCATTCCATTCAATTCCACATTCCATTGCATTCCACATTACATTACAGAATCCATTCTGCATTCCATTCTTTTCCACTATCCATTCCACGTTCCATTCCACATTTCATTCTATTCAACGTTCCATACCACATTCCATTCCACATTCCATTCTGTTCCACGTTCCATTTGACATTCCATTCGATTGAATTCCACGTTCCATTCCACATTCCATTCCATTCAATTCCACATTCCACTCCATTGAATTCCACATTGCATTCCATTCCATTCCATTCCACATTCAATTCCATTCGATTTCACATTCCATTCTGTTCCATTCCACATTGCATTCCATTCCATTCCAGTCCACATTGTATTCCATTGCATTCCATTCCAAATGCCATTCCACCTTTCATTCCATTCCACATTACATTTCACTTATCATTCCATATTCCATTCCACGTTCCATTCCACATTCCATAGCACATTCCATTCCACGTTCCATTACACATTCCACTCCATTCCATTCGACATTCCATTGCATTCCATTCCACATACCGTACCACATTCCATTAAACTCTATTCCACATTACATTCCACATTCCATTCAATCGCATTCCTCATTGCATTCCTTTCCATTCCACATTGCATTCCATTCCAATCCACATTCAATTCCATTCCTTTTCACATTCCATTGCATTATATTCCATTCAACATTGCATTCAATTCCAGTCAGCATTCCATTAAGTTCCATTTCATTCAACGTTGCTTGCTATTCCAATCCACTTTCCATTCCATTCCATTCCGCATTCCATACCATTCCACATTCCATTCCACATTCCATTCCATTCCACGTTCAACTTCATATTCCATTCCACGTTCCATACCACATTCCATTTTTTTCAATTCCACATTCCATTCCACGTTCCCGGCCATATTCCTATTCATTCCATTCCACATTCCATTCCACATTCCATTCAATTCTATTCCTTATTCTATTCAATTCCTGTCCAGATTACATTCCATTCAATTCCAAATTACATTACGTTTTATTCGACATTCCCTTCCACGTTCCATTCCATTGCATTCGGCGTTCCATTCCATTGCATTCCACATTCCATTCCATTCCATTCCACATTCTATTCCATTCCATTCCGTTTCACTTTCTATTCCACATTCCATTGCATTCCATTCCACATTCCATTCTTCTCTAATACGTTGCAATCCATTCCATTCCTTTCTACATTCCACTCCATTACATTCCATTCCGCATTACCTTATATTCCATTCTGCATTCCATCCCGTTCCGTTCCATATTCCATTCCATTCCATTCCATTCAACATTCCATACCATTCCAATGCACATTACATTCCGTTCCATTTCACACTCCATTCCATTCAATGCCATTCCATTCCATTCCACATTCCATTCCATACCAATCCACATTTCATTCCACATTGCATTCCACATTCCACTCCATTCCATTGCACATTCCATTCCCTTCCATTCCACATTCCATTCCATTCCACATTCCTTTCCATTCCATTCCACTTTCCAGTCTTTTCTATTCCACATTCCATTACTTTCCATTATGCATTCCATTCCATTCCATTCCACATTCAATTCCACATTCCATTACACTTTCCATTCCGCATTCCATTCCACGTTCCGTTCCACTTTCCAATCCACGTTCCATTCCACTTTCCATTCCGTTCCATTCCACGTTCCATTCCACATTCCATTCCATTCCATTCTACATTCCATTCCACATTCCATTCCATTCCATTCCATATTCCATTACATTCCATTCCACTTTCCATTCCAAATTCCATTTCATTCCATTTCACATTGCATTCCATTCCATTCTACTTTCCATTCCACATTCCATTCCATTACATTCCACATTCCTTTCCAGTTTCCATTTGATTGCATTCCACATTCCTTTCCAAATTCCATTCGATTCTATTTCATATTCCATTCCACATTCCTTTCCATTCCAATCCACATTCAATTTCACATTCCTTTCTGTTCCATTCCACTTCCCATTCCACATTCCGTTCCATTCCATTCCACATTCATTTCCATTCCATTCCTCTTTCCATTCCATTTCTATGCATTCCACTCAATATTCCATTCCATTCCATTCCGTTCCATTTTCCATTCCATTCCATTACACAATCCATTCTACATTCCATTTCATTCCATTCCTCATTCCATTGAATTGCATATCACTTTCCATTCCATTTCTTTTCAAATTCGATTCCATTGCATCTGATTCCAGTCCACCTTCCATTCCATTCTATTCCACATTTCATTCCATTCCATTCCATTCCTTTCCATTCCACATTCCATGCCGTTCCATACCATTCCACGTTGCATTCCAATCCATTCCATTGCATTGCACATTCCATTCCACATTACATTCAATTCCATTTCACATTCGATTCCACAATCCATTCCATTCCATTCCATATTTCATTCCACATTCCATTCCACTTCATTCCACATTCCATACAACGTTCCATTGCACCTTCCATTCAATTTCCTTCGACATTCCAGTCCATTCCAATACAAGTTCATTTCCATTGTGTTCCATGTTAAATTCCATTCCATTCCACATTCCATTCTACTTTCCATTCCATTCCACATACCATTCTATTCCATTACACGTTCCATTCCATTGTATTCCATTCCATTCCATTCCACATTCCACTCCACGTTACATTACACATTCCATTCCACTTTCCATTCCACATTCCTTTCTACGTTCCTTTCCACGTTCAATACCACGTTCCGTTCCATTCCATTGCATATTCCATTCCATTCCATTCCACTTTCCATTCCATTGCATTCTATATTCCTTTCCAGATTACATTCAATTCCATTCCACGTTTCATTCCATTGCAATCCACATTCCATTCCATTACATTCCACATTCCATTCAATTTCATTCCACATTCCAATCCATACACTTTCCATTCCATTCCATTCCACATTCTGTTCCATTCCATTCCACATTCCATTCCATTCAATTCCACATTCCATTGCATTTTATTTGCCATTCTTTCCACTTTCCATTCCATTCCATTCCTCATTCCATTCCTTTCCAATACATTGCATTCCATTCCATTCCATTCCATTTCACATTCCACTCCTCTACATTCCATTCCACATTCCTTTTCATTCCATTCCACATTCCATTCCACATTTCATTCGCATCCACTCCATTCCATTCGACTTTCCTTTCCATTCGATTTCACATTCAATTCCACATTCCATTGCATGCCATTCTTGCTCCATTCTATATTCCATTCCACATTCCTTTCCAAATTCCATTCCGCATTCCATTGCATTCCATTCAACATGCATTCCATTCCAAATTCCATTCCATTCCATTCGACGATCCATTGCATTGCATTCCACGTTCCATTCTGCATTCCATTCCATTCCACATTCCATTCTATTCCATTCCACCTTCCATTCCACATTTCATTCCATTCTATTCCACATTCCATTCAATTCCATTCCATTCCACATTCCATTCCATTCCATTCAACGTTCTACTGTATTCCATTTCACGTTACATTCCATTCCATTCCACGTTCCATTCTACGTTCCATTCCATTCCATTCCATATCATTCCATCCCTTTCCAGATTCCATTCAATGTTCCATTCCATTCCAGATTACATTCCACATTCCATTCCATTCCATTCCATATTCCATTCAACTTTCCATTACACATTCCATTCCACATTCCATTGCACACTCCATTCCATTCCATTCCACGTTCCAATCCATTCCAGAACATTTTCTATTCCATTCATTCCACATTCCATTCCACATTCCATTTCACTTTCAATCCCACGTTCCATTCCACGTTCCATTCCACTTTTTGTTTCATTCCATTTCACGTTCTATTTAACTTTCCATTCCACGTTCCATTCCACATTTCATTCCTTTCCATTTCATACTCCATTCCACGTTCCATTCCATTCCATTCCCTTCCTTTCCACATTCCATTCTATTCCATTCCATGTTCCATTCCATTCCATTACACGTTCCATTCCATGTTCCATTCCATTCCATTACACGTTCCATTCCTTCCCAATTCACGTTCCATTCCACTTTCCATTCCATTCCATTCCATTCCACTATCCATTCCATTCCATTCCACGTTCCATTCCACATTCCATTCCACATTCCATTCCATTCCATATTCCATTCTACATTCCATTCCATTCCATTCCACATTCCAATCCATTGTATTCCACATTCCATTCCATTTAGTTCCACATTCTCTTCTACATTTCATCCCATTTCATTGCACATTCCATTCAATTGCATACCACCGTCCATTCCATTCCAATTCATATTTAATTGCATTCCATTCCATTCTTGTCCACATTCCATTCCATTCCATTCCACATTCCGTTCCATTCCATTCCACATTCCATTCCATTCCATTTCAATCTAAATTCCATTCCTTTCCATTCCATTGCACATTTTATTCCAATCCATTACATTCCTTTACACATTCCATTTGACATTCCATTCCATTCCATTTCACATTCGATTCCACATTCCATTCCGTTCCATTCCACCTTCCATTCCACTTTCTTCTCCACATTCCATTCCACCACATTCCACATTCCATTCCCTATTTCATTCCACATTCCATTCCATTCCATTCCACATTCCATTTTATTCCTTTCTACGTTCCATTCCATTCCATTCCACATTCTCTTCCAGTCCATTCCACGTTCCATTCAACATTCCTTTCCATTACATATTCCATTCCATTACATTACACTTTCCATTACACATTCTATTCCATTGCATTCCACATTGTATTTTATTTCACATTCCATTCTGTTCCATTCAACATTCCATTACTTTCCGCATTCCATTCCATTCCATTCCACTTTCCATTACATTCCATACACCTTCCAATCCATTCAATTCCATTCCACTCCATTCCACATTCCATACAATTCCATTCCGTATTCTAATCCAGTTTCCATTCCATTTCATTCCACGTACCATTCCATTTAATTCCAAATTCGATTCCATTCAATTCTACATTTCATTCCACTCCAATCCATTCAAGTCCTCATTCCGTTCATTTCCATTCCATTCCAAACTATATTCCCTTCCATTTCAGTCCACATTCTACTCCATTCCATCCCATTCCGTTCCATATTCCATTTCAGTACATTCCAAATTCCATTCCATTCCTTTCCATATTCCATTCCACATTAAATTCCATTCCATATTCAATTCCATTGCATTCCATTCCACTCCATATTCCATTCCATTTTATTCCATTCCACATTCCATTCCATTCCATTCTACCTTCCATTGCATTCCATTTAACATTGCATTCCGTTCCATTTCACATTCCATTCCATTCCACTTTCCATTCCATTCAAATCCATTCCATTCTACATTCCTTTCCTCTCCAGTTTCCATTCCATTCCATTCCGCATTCCAATTCACCCTCGATTCCATTCCGTTCCACATTAGTATCCATATTCCATTCCACATTCAATTTGTTTCCGTTCCATTCCACATTCCATTCCATTCCATTCCACATTCCAATCCATTCCATTCCACATTCCATTCCACATTCCATTCCATTCCTTTCCACATTCCACTCCATTGCATTCCACATTCCATTCCACATTTCATTCCATTCCATTCCATTGCCCCTTCCATTCCATTCCATTCCACGTTCCATCCCATTCCATTCCACATTCCATTCCATTCATAATACATTCCATTCCATTCCATACCTCATTCCATTTCATTACATATTCTCTTCCATTCCACTTTCCATTCCATTCCATTCAACTTTCCATTCAACTTTCCATTCCATTCCATTCCTGGTTCCATTCCACATTCCATTCCTTTCCTTTCCACGTTCCATTCCATTCCATTCCACATTCCATTGCACATACCTTTCCATTCGATTCCTTTCAGCATTCCACTTTCCATTCCTTTCCTATCCGCATTCTATTCCACTTTCCATTCCATTTCACATTCCATTCCATGTTACATTCCATTCCATTCCACATTCGAATTCCACGTTCCATTCCATTCCATTCCACATTCCATTTTAGATTCAATTCCACATTCCATTCCATTCGATTCCATTCCACATTCCATTGCATTCTCTTTCACATTCCATTAAATTCCATTAAACATTCCATTCCACATTCCATTTTATTTCATTCCCCGATCCATTCCCTTCCATTCCACGTTCTATTCCATTCCATTCCACTTTCCATTCAACATTCCATTCCATTACACATTCCTTTCCATTACATTACTCTTTCCATTCCACATTGCATTCCATTGCATTCCCCATTGTATTCCGTTTCACATTCCATTCTGTTCCATTCCACATTCCATTCCATTCCACATTCCATTCCATTCCATTCCACTTTCCATTCCATTCCATACACCTTCCAATCCATTCCATTCCATTCCACTCCATTCCACATTCCATTCCATTCCTTGTTCTAATCCAGTTTCCATTCCATTTCATTCCATTTTCCATTCCATTTAATTCCACATTCGATTCCATTCAATTCTACATTTCATTCCATTCCATTCCATTCAAGTCCTCATTCCATTCAATTTCATTCCATTCCAAACTATATTCCATTCCATTCCAGTCCGTATTCCACTCCATTCCATCCCATTCCATTCCACATTCCATTTCAGTACATTCCACATTCCATTCCATTCCTTTCCACTTTCCATTCAACATTAAATTCCATTCCATATTCCATTCCATTCTACATTCCATTCTATTCCATTCTGTCTTCGATTCTATTCCATTTAACATTGCATACCATTCCATTTCACATTCCTTGCCATTCCACCTTCCATTCCATTCAAATCCATTATATTCTACATTCCATTCCATTCCACTTTCCATTCCATTCCATTCCACCTTCCAATTACCCCTCAATTCCATTCTGTTCCACATTCCTATCCACATTGCTTTCCACATTCAATTTGTTTCCATTCAATTCCACATTCCATTCCATTCCATTCCTCATTCCAATCCATTCTATTCCACATTCCTTTCCATTCTACATTCCATTGCACATTCCATTCCATTCCTTTCCACATTCCACTCCATTGCATTCCACATTCCATTCCACATTCCATTCCATTCCATTGCACCTTCAATTCCATTCCATTCCACGCTGCATTCCATTCCACATTCCAATCCATTGGATTGCACCTTCAATTCCATTCCATTCCACGTTGCATTCCATTCCTTTCCACATTCCATTCAATTCATTACACATTCCATTCCATTCCATACCTCATTCCATTTCATTACATATTCTATTCCATTCCACTTTCCATTCCATTCCATTCAACGTTCCATTCAACGTTCCATTCCATTCCATTCCTGGTTCCATTCCAAATTCCATTCCTTTCCATTCCACGTTCCATTCCATTCAATTCCACATTCCATTCCATTCCACATTCCATTGTACATTCCATTCCATTCCATTCCTTTCAACATTCCTCATTCCATTCCATTACTTTCCACATTCCATTCCACCTTCCATTCCACTTTCCATTCCACACTCCAATCCACATTCCATTCCACATTCCATTCCATTCCATTCAATTCCGCATTGTATTCCACTCAATTCCACATTCCATTCCACCTTCCATTCCACTTTCCATTCCACACTCCATTCCACATTCCATTCCACATTCCATTCCATTCCATTCCATTCCACATTGTATTCTATTCCATTCCACCTTCCATTCCACATTCCATTCCACATACCATTCCATGTTCCATTCCATGTTCCCATTGCATTTCATTCCATTCCACATTTCATTCCATTCCACATTTCATTCCATTCCATTCCATTTCACATTCCACTCCATTCCATTTCAATTGCCATTTCACATTCCAGTCCATTGCATTCCTCATTCCATTCCGTGACATTCCACATTCCATTCCACTTTCCATTATATTCTAATCCACATTTCATTCCATTCCATTCCATTCCAGTCCACATTCCATTCCAATCCGTTCCATTGCACATTCCATTCCATTCCATACCAAATTCCATTCGATTCCATTGCACATTCCATTCCGTTTCATTCCACGTTCAATTCCATTACATTCAACGTTCCATTCCATTCCATTCCATGTTTCATTCCACGTTCCATTCCACTTTCCATTCCATGTTCCATTCCATTACACTCCATGTTCCATTCCACGTTCCATTCCACGTACAATTCCATTCAATTCCACGCTCCATTCCATGTTCCATTCCACGTTCCATTCCCCTTTCCATTACATTCCATTCCACGTTACTTTGCAAGTTCCATTTCACATTCCATTCCACATTCCATTCCATATTCCATTCTATTCCATTCCATATTCTATTCCATTACATTCCACATTTCATTCCATTCCATTCCACATTGCATTCCATTCTATTGCATTCCATATTCAATTCCACATTCCATGCCACATTCCATTCTATTCCATTCCACATTCCATTCCAATCCATTCCACATTCCCTTCCACTTTCCATTCCATACCATTCCACATTCAACTCCATTCCAAAGCATTCCAGTCCACACTGCATTCCAATCCATTCCATTTCACATTCCATTCCATTCCACTCCATTCCATTCCATTCCTTTCCACTCCAAATTCCATTCAATTCCATTCCATTCCATTCCACATTCCATTCAATTCCACATTCCATTCCATTCCATTCCATTCCACATTCCATTCCACATTCCATTGAATTCCATTCCTCATTCCATTGCATTCCATTCCAGATTCAATTCCATTCCGCTTCATTCCACATTCCATTCCACATTCCATTCCACTCCATTCCAAGTTCCATTTTATTTCATTCCACGTTCCATTCCATTCAATTACAATTTCTACTCCATTCCATTCCACGTTCCATTACACGTTCCATTCCATTACACATTTCTTTCCATTCCATTACGCGTTCCATTCCACGTTCCATTCCACATTCCATTCCACTTTCAATTCGATGTTCCATTCAACGTTCCATTACGCATTCCATTACAAATTTGATTCCACATTCCATTCCATTCCATTCCACATTCCATTGAACATTCCATTCCACGTTACATTCCAAACTGCATTCCATTGCATTCCATTCCATTCCATTTCCCATTCCATTCAACATTCCATTCAATTCCATTCCATTCCACATTCCACTGCACATTTCATTCCACTTTCCTTTCGAAATTCCCTTCCATTCCAATCCATTCCACATTCCATTCAATATTCCATTCAATTCCTTTCCGCATTGCTTTTCAAATTCCATTCCTTTGCATTCCACATTCCATTCCACATTCCATTCCATTGCTTTCCACATTCCATCAAACATTCCATTCCATTCCATTCCACATTTCATTGCATTCCATTCTACATTCCATTGCATTCCATTCCACGTTCCATTCCATTTTCCATTCCACTTTCAATTCCACGTTTCTTTCCACATTCCATTTCACGTTCCATTCCACGTTGCATACCACATTGCATTCCATTCTATTCCACATTCCTTTCCAAATTGCATTCCATTTCATTCCACATTCCATTCCATTCCATTTCAAATTGCATACCATTCCATTCCATTCCATTAGAAATTCCATTCCATTCCATTCCGTTTCATTCCATTCCACATTCTATTGCATTCCAATCCACATTCCATTCCATTCCATTCCATTCCATATTCCATTCCATTTCATTCCACGTTCCATTCCACGTTCCATTCCAGTTTCCATTTCAATTCATTCAACATTCCATTCCGCCTTCCATTCCTTTCCACATTCCATCCCACATTCCTTTCCATTCCATTACACATTTCATTGCATTTCATTCCACATTATATTCTATTCCATTCCACATTCCATTCCAAGTTCCATTCCACGTTCCATTCCTTTTCATTCCACATTCCACTCCACATTCCATTGCACATCGCATTCCTTTCCATTCAACATTGCATTTCATTCCATTTCACATTCCTTTCCATTCCATTCCGTTCCACATTCCATTCCATTCCATTCCACGTTCCATTCCAAGTTCCATTCCAGGTTCCATTCCACATTCCATTCCACATTCAATTCCACGTTCCATTCCACATTCCATTCCACTTTCCATTCCTCATTCCATTCCACATTCCATTCCACATTCCATTCCATTCCATTCAACATTCCATTCCATTCCACTCTATTCCATTCCACATTCCATTTTATTCCATTCCATTCCACATTCCACTCTAATCCATTCCATTCCACATTCCATTCCACATTCCATTCCACTTTCCACTCCAATTCATTCAACATTCCATTCCACCTTCCAGTCCTTTCCACATTCCATCCCACATTCCATTCCATTCCATTACACATTTCATTTCATTGCATTCCACATTATATTCTATTCCATTCCACATTCCATTCCATATTCCTTTCCACGTTCCATTGCACTTTCCATTCCACTTTCCTTTCCACGTTCCATTCCACGTTCCATTCCACGTTCTATTCCATGTTCCATTCCGCGTTCCATTCCTTTCCTTTCTGCATTACATTTCTCATTCCATTCCTTTCCAGCCCACATTCAACTCCATTCCATTCTACATTCCATTAAACATTCTTCTCTATACGATTTCGCATTCCATTCCACATTCCATTCCCATCCATTCATCATTCCACACCACTCCATTCCACTCTACATTGCATTCAATTCCAATCCACATTCCATTCAATTCCATTCCACATTCCATTCTCTTCCATTCCACATTCCATTCCACCTTCCATTCCATTCCTTTCCACGTTACATCCCACGTTGCTTTCCACTTTGCTTTCCACGTTCCTTTCCACCTTCCATTCCATGTTCAATTCCATGTTCCAATCCACGTTCCATTCCATTCCATTCCACGTTAAATTCCACATTCCATTCTATTCCATTCCACATTCCATTACTTTCCATTCCACATTCAATTCCATTCCATTAAAAATTCCACTCCATTCTATTCCATTCCATTCCACATTCGATTGAATTCCAATCCACATTGCATTCCATTCCATTCCATTCCATATTCCATTCCATTCCATTCAACATTCCATCCCACATTCCATTCCATCCCATTCCACATTTCATTGCATTCCATTCCACATTGCATTCCATGCCTTTCCACTTTCCATTCATTTCCATTCAACATTCCATCCTACATTCCATTCCATTCCATTCCACATTTCATTGCATTCCATTCCACATTGCATTCCATTCCATTCTACATTCCCTTCCACATTCCATTACACATCGCATTCCACGTTCCATTCCAATTTCCTTTCACATACCATTCCAAATTCCATTCCACGTACAATTCCACGTTCCATTCGGTTTCATTCCACTTTCCATTCCTTTCCATTCCACATTCTATTCCACATTCCATTCCATTACCTTCCATTTCATATTCCATTCAATTCCAAACCATTCCACATCCCATTCTATTCCATTCCACATTCCAGGCCATTCCATTGCACATTCCATCCAACATTACATTCCATTCCATTCCAGTACACATTCCATTACATTCCATTTCACATTACATTCCATTCCACCCCATTCTTTTCCAATCGATTACATTTTCCCTTACTTTCCATTCCATGTTCTATTCCAATTTCCATTCCACGTTCCATTCCTTTTCATTCCTCATTCCATTCCACATTCCATTGCACATCGCATTCCTTTCCATTCAACATTGCATTTCATTCCATTTCACATTCCTTTCCATTCCATTCCATTCCACATTCCATTCCATTCCCTTCCACGTTACATTCCAAGTTCCATTCCATGTTCCGTTCAACATTCCATTCCACGTTCAATTCCACGTTCCATTCCACGTTCCATTCCACTTTCCGTTCCTCATTCCATTCCACATTCCATTCCACATTCCACTCCATTCCATTCCACATTCTATTCCATTCCACTCTATTCCATTCCACATTCCGTTTTATTCCATTCCATTCCACATTCCACTCTAATCCATTCCATTAAACATTCCATTCCACATTCCATTCCAATTCATTCCACATTCCATTCCAATCCATTCCACATTCCATTCCACATTCCATTCCACATTCCCTTCAACATTCCCTTCCGCATTAAATTCCATTCCATTCCACATTCCATTCCACATTGCATTCCTCATTCCATTACATTCCATTCCTCATTCCATTCCACATTCCATTCCACATTCCATTCCACATTCCCTTCCACATTCCATTCCACATTCCCTTCCATGTTCCATTCCATTCCACATTCCATACCATTCAATTCCAAATTGCTTTGCATTCCTTTCCATTCCACATTCTTTTCCATATTCGAATCCCTTCCATTCCACATTCCATTTCATTGCATTCCACATTCCATTCTACGTTCCATTCTAAGTTCCATTATGCGTTCCATTACAGGTTCCATTCCACCTTCAATTCCATTCCATTCCACACTCTATTCCACATTCCATTACATACGATTCCACATTCCATACAGTTCCATTGCATTCCATTCCACAATCTATTCCATTCCATTTCACATTCCATTCCATTCCTTTCTACAATTCATTCCATTCCATTCCACATTCCATTCCACATTCCATTCCATTCCATTACACATTCAATTCGATTCCACATTCCATTCCACATTCCATTCCATTCCTTTCCACAGTCCATTCCACTCCATTCCACATTCCATTCCATTCCATTCCACAGTCCATTCCATTCAATTCCACATTCCATTCCACATTCCATTCCATTCCATTCCACATTGCATTCCACATTCCATTCCATTACATTCCATTCCACATTGCATTCCACATTTCATTCCATTCCATTTCACATTCCATTCCACAGAGTATTCCCCTCCATTCATCTTTCCATTCCACATTCCACTCCACATTCCATTCCACTTTCCATTCCATTCCATTCCACCTTCCATTCCACGTTTCATTAGACGTTCAATTCCACGTTCCATTCCACGATCCATTCCATTACATTCCATGTTCCATTCCATATTCCATTCCATTCCTTTCCACATTCCATTCCTTTCCATTCCACATTCCATTCCACAATCCATTGCATTCCATTCCGCATTCCATTCTACATTCCATTCCACTCCATTGCACATTTCATTCCACATTCCATTCCATTCCATTCCATATTCCATTCCACATTCCATTCCACGTTCCATTCCTTTTTCCATTCCAGGTTCCTTTCCACGTTCCATTCCTCTCCATTACAGCTTCCATTCCGTTCCATTCCACTTTCCATTTCATTCCGTTCCACATTCCATTCAACATTCTATTTCACATTCCATTCCACATTCCATTGTACATGCCATTCCATTCCATTCCATTCCATTCCACATTCCATTTCATTCCTTTCCACATTCCATTCCGTTTCATTACACATTCCATTCCACATTCCATTCCACGTTCCATTTCATGTTCCGTTCCATTTCATGCCACTTCCTATTCCATTCTATTTAGCGTTCCATTCCATTCCATTCCACATTCCATTCCATTCCATTCCACATTCCTTTCCACATTTGATTCCATTCCATAACACTTTCCATTCCACATTCCATTCCATTCCATTTCATTCCACGTTCCATTCCACATTCAATTCCTCATTCCATTCCACATTCCATTCCACATTCCATTCCACATTTTGTGCGTTCCAATTCACATGCCATTCCACGTTCCCTTCCATTCCATGCTATTCCATTCCACATTCCATTCCACATTCCATTCGGCACTGCATTCCATTCCTTTCCTGTTCACATTCCATTCCACTGCTTTCCACATTCCATTCCACATTCCATTCCATTCCATTATGCATTCTATTCCATTCCAATCCACATTTCATTCTGCATTTCCTTCCATTCCATTCCACATTCCTTTCCAAAATCTACTCCACATTCATTTCCATTACATTCCATTCTATTCCATTCCACGTTCCATTCCAAATTCCATTGCATTCCTTTCCACGTTCCATTTCACATTCCATTCCATTCCGTTCTACGTTCCTTTCCACACTGAATTCCGCATTCCATTCCACATTCCATTCCATTCCATCCCACATTCCATTCCACATTCCAGCCCACTTTCAATTCCACATTCCATTACACGTTTCATTCCACGTTACATTCCACATTGAATTCCATTCCACTTAACGTTCCTTTCCCATTACATTCCATTCCATACCAAGTTCCATTGCAGATTCCATTCCACGATCCATTCCATTCCATTCCACTTTCCATTCCACGTTCCATTGCACGTTCCTTTCCATTCCATTCCACGTTCCATTCCACTTTCCACTGAATTCCATTCCGAGTTCCATTCCATAATCCATTCAATTCCATTCCACACGCCATTCCACATTCCATTCCAGATTCCATTCCGTACCTTTCCATATTCCATTCCGCTTTCCATTCAACTTTCCATTCCATATTCCTTTCAATTTCATTCCATGTTCCATTTGACATTGCTTTCCTTTACATTGCACTTTCCATTCCACATTCCATTCCACATTCCATTGCGTTACATTCCACATTCCATTCCATTCCATTACATTCCACATTCCGTTCCATTCCATTCCACATTCCATTCCATTCCACATTCCATTCCATTCATTTCCAAATTTCATTGCATTACATTCCATTCCATTCCACATACCATTCCATTCAACATTCCATTCCACTTTCCATTCCACTTACCATACCGCGTTCTATTCCATTTTATTCCACATTCCAGTCCATTACATTCCACATTGTATTCCATATTCTATTCCATTCCATTCATTTATTGTATTCCATTGCATTCCACTCCACATACCTTTACATTCCACATTCCATTCCACATTCCATTCCACGTTCCATTCCACGTTCCATTCCATTCCATTCCACATTCCATTCCATTCCATTCGACATTCCATTCCACATTCCATTTTATTCCATTCCACATTTCATTCCATTCCATTCCACATTCCATTCCACACTTGATTCCATTCCATTCAACATTCGTTTCCACATTCCATTCCATTGCATTCCATTCCACTTTCCCTTCCACATTCCATTCCACATTCCATAACACATTCTATTCCATTCCATTCCACATCCCATTCCACATTCCACTCCATTCCTTTCCACATTCCTTTCCACAATACATTCCCTTACATTCCATTCCACATTCTGTTCTCCATTCCATTCCATTGCATTTAAAATTCTGTTCCGTGAATTCCACATTCCATTCCACATTCCATTCCATTCCATTCCTTTCCACATTCCATTCCAAATTCCATTCCATTCCATTCCATTCCACTTTGCAATCCATTAAGTTCCAATTTCCATTCAATTTCATTCCACAATCCTTTCCATTCCGTTGCACATTCCTATCCATTCAATTCGACTTTCCATTCCACTTTCCATTCTACATTCCATTCCATTCCATTTCACATTCCAATCCACATTCCATTCCATTCCATTCCGCAATCCATTCCATTCCATTCCACAATCAATTCCAGATTCCATTCCATTCCTTTTAATAGCACATTCCATTCCAAATTCCATTCCATTCCATTCCACATTCCATTCCACATTCCCTTCCATTCCTCTCCACATTCCATTCCACATTCCATTCCATTTCATTCCATATTCCATTCCATTCCTTTCCACATTCCATTCCCTTCCATACCACATTCCATTCCACATTCCATTCTACTTTCTATTCCAGATTCCATTCAACAATCCAATCCACGTTCCATTCCATTCCATTCAACTTTCCTTTTGATGATCAATTCCACATTCCATTCTATGTTCCATTCTATTCCATTCCATGTTCCATTCCACATTGCATTCCATTAAATTCCATGTTCCATTCCACATTCTATTCCTCCTTCCATTCCACGTGACATTCCACTTTCCAATCCACGTTTCCTTCCAAGTTCCATTCTACCTTCCATTCCATTCCATTAAACTTTCCATTCTACTTTCCACTCCTCATTCCATTCTACATTGCATTACGTTCCATTCCACATTCCATTCCGCATTCCGTTTCACTTTCCATTCCACAATCTATTACATTCCATTCTATTTTCCATTCCACATTCCATTCCACGTTCCATTCCGTTCTATTCTACATTCCATTCCACATTCATTTACACATTCCATTCCACATTCCTTTCCATTACATTCCATTCCACATTCCATTCCACATTCCATATCTTTCCATTCCATTCCAAGTTACATTCCACATTCCATTCCACATGCCATTCCACGTTCCTTTCCGTTCCATTCCACGTTCCGTTCCACATTCCATTGCACATTCCATTCCACGTTCCTTTCCGTTCCATTCCACGTTCCATTCCACATTCCATTGCACATTCCATTCCACATTCCATTCCACATTCCATTCAACGTTCCTTTCCATGTTCCATTCCATGTCCCGTTCCATTCCATTCCATGTTCCATTACACATTCCATTCCATTCCGTTCCACCATCCATTCCATATTCCATTACCAGGTTCCAATGCACATTCCATTCCACTCCTTTCCACTTTCTATTCCACATTCCATTCCATTCTATTCTACGTTGCATTACACATTCTATTCCATTCCTTTCCACAATTCATTCCACATTCCATTCCACGTTCCATTCCACATTCCATTTCATTCCATTCCATGTTACATTCCACATTCCATTCCGTTCCATAACACGTTCCATTCCACATTCCATTCCACATTCCTTTCCACATTCCATTCCTTTCAATTCCACATGCCACTCCACATTGCATTCCACATTCCATTCCTCATTCTATTCCGCATTGCAGTCCACATTTCATTCCATTCCATTACACATTCCATTCCACATTCCATTCCATTCCATTCCACATTCTATTCCACTTTCCCTTCCACATTCTCTTCCATTCCAATCCAGATTCCTTTCCACGTTCCATTCCATTCCATTCCACATTCCAATCCACTTTCGATTCCACATTCCTTTCCACATTCCATTCCATTAAATTCCACATTCTAGTCAACATTCCATTCCATTCCATTAAACATTCTATTCCATATTCAATTCCAAATTCCATTCCATTCCATTCCACATTCCATTCCATTGCATTCCACATTCCTTTCCATTCCATTCCACATTACACTACAAATTCCACTGCATTCCATTCAATAGTCCATTCCACATTCCATTCCTTTACATTCCACATTCCATTCCACATTCCATTTCACTTTCCTTTCTACATACAATTACATTGCTATCCACGTTCCATTTCATTCAATTCCACGTTCCATTTCACTCGATTCCACGTTACAATTCATTGCAGTTCAAATTTCATTCCGAATTCCATTTCACATTCTATTCCATCCCATTCCATTGTATTCCACATTCCATTCCATTCCAATCCACATACCATTCCATTTCAAATTCAATTCCATTCCATTCCATGTTCCAATCCCTTCCATTCCACCTTCCATTCAATTCCATTGCACATTCCATTCCAATTTTGATTCTTTTAAATTCTATTCCACATTCCATTCCACTCCATTCCACATTGCATTCCACATCCCATTCCACATTCCATTCCATTTCATTCCACATTCCATTCCATTCCATTCCATTCCTTTCCATTCCAAATTCCATTCCATTCAATTCTAGGTTCCATTCCATTCCATTCCATTCCACATTGCATTCCACATTCTATTCCACATTCCATTCCATTTCATTCCACTTTCCATTCCATTCCATTCCATTCCACATTCCATTCCATTGCATTCTATTCTATTCCATTCCATTCCACATTCCATTCCATTCAATTCTACGTTCCATTCCTTTCCACATTCCATTCCATTCCATTCCACATTCCCTTCCATTCCATTCCACATTCCATTCCATTCAATTCTACGTTCCATTCCATTCCACATTCCATTCCATTCCATTGCACATTCCATTCCATTCCATTCCACATAACATTCCATTCAATTCTACGTTCCATTCCATTCCACCTTCCATTCCATTTCATTCCACATTCCATTCCATTCCAGTCCACATTCCATTCCATTCCGCATTCCATTCCATTCCAGTCCACTATCCATTACATTCCTTTCCACATTCCATTAAATTCCACTCCACATTGTATTCCACCTTCCATTCCATTCTATTCACTTTCACATTCCATTGCATTCCATTCTATTCCACATTCCATTCCTCTCCATTACACATTCCATTCTATTCCATTCCACATTCGATTCCACGTTCCATTCCACATTCCTCTTTATGATCCATTGCATTCCATTCCACATTCCATTCCATTCCACATTCCATTCCATTCCATTCCTTTCCACATTCCATTCCATTCTATATTCCATTCCACATTCCATTCCACATTCCATTCGTTTCCACATTGCATTCCACATAACTTTCAACACTCCATTCCATTCCATTCCACATGCCATTCCACATTGCATTCCTTTCCATTCCACATTCCATTCCATTCCATTCCACATTCCACGTTCCATTCCACGTTGCATTCCACGTTTATTCCATTCAATTCCACGTTCCATTCCACTTTCCATTCCACCCCATTCCATTCCACATTCCATTCCATTCCATTCCATTTCACTTTCCATTCCACATTGCATTCCAAATTCCATTCCACATTCCATTCATCATTCCATTCCACATTCCATTCCATATTCTATTTCTTTCCATTCCATATTCCATTCCACATTCCATTCCATTCCACTTTCCATTCCATTCTATTCCACATTCCATTGCGCATTCCATTCCATTCCAAATTCCTTTCCATTGCATTCCATTGCATTCCATATTGCATTCAACATTCCATTCCATTCCATTCCACATTCCATTCCATTCCACATTCCATTCCATTCCACACTCCATTCCATTCCATTCCAAATTCCATTCACTTCCATTCCATTCAATTACACATTCCATTCCACATTCCATTTCATTCAATTGCACATTCCATTCCACATTCCATTCCCTTCCATTACAAATTTCATTCCATACCATTCCAGTCCATTCCACACCACATTCCATTATATTCCATTCCATTCCACCTTCCATTCCATTCCATATTCCATTCCACATTCCATTTCATTCCACATTCCATTCCATTCAATTCCTCATTCCATTCCATTCCATTCCACATTCCATTCAATTTCATTCCATTCCACATTCCTTTCCATATTCCATTCCATTCCATTCCACCTTCCACTCCACATTCCATTCCACATACCATTCCTTTCCATTCCACATTCCTTTCCACATTCCATTCCATTCCATTCCTTATTCATTCCACAATCGATTCCACTCCATTCCACATTCCGTACCAATTGCCTTCCATTCCATTCCACATTCCATTCCATTTGTTTCCACATTCTATACCACATTCCATTCCATTCCACATTCCGCTTAATAACATTCCACATTCAATTCCACATGCCATTCCTCTTTGCATTCCATTCCATTCCACCTTCCATTGAACAATCCATTAGGCGTACCATTCCACGTTCCATTCCACGTTCCCTTCCATTCCATTCCTCTTTCCATTCCAAATTGTATTTCATTCCATTCCCCATTCCATTCCATTATATTACACATTCCATTCCGTTACATTCCACATTGCATTCCACATTCCATTCCATTCCATTCCATGTTCCATTCCATTGCCTTCGACGTTACCTTCCACATTCTGTTCCACATTCCATTCCACGTTCCATTCCTTTCCATTCCTCGTTCCATTCCATTTAATTCCACATTCTATTTCATTCCATTCCATGTTCCATTCCAGTTTCCATTTGACATTCCATTCCACCTTCCCTTCCATTCCATTCCGTTCGATTCCATTCCACATTCCATTCCATTCCATTCCATTTCTCCTTCCATTCTATTCCACATTCCATTCCATTCCATTATGTTAGAGTCCACTTCCTATTCCATACCATTCCGCATTCCATTCCATTCCATTCCACATTCCATTACATTCCATTCCACATTCTATTCTATTCAATTCCACATTCCATTCCATTCCATTCCTTTTCATTCACATTCCATGCCATGGCATTCCATTCCACATTGCATTCCTTTCCATTCTACATTCCATTTCATTCCATTCCACACTGCATTCCTTTTGATTCCACATTCCATTCCATTCCATTCCATTCCCTTCCACATTCCTTTCCATATTCTATTACCTTCCATTCCACATTCCTTCCCATTCCATTCCACATTCCTTTCCATTAAATTCCATTCCATTCAACATTCCATTCAACATTCTACTCCCTTGCCTTCCACATTCCATTCCATTCCATTTCACATTCCATTCCACATTGCATTCTCTTCCACTCCACATTCCATTCCATTGCACATTCCATTCCACTTTCCGTTGCACTTTCCATCCCACGTTCCATTCCATTCCATTCGGCATTCCATAATATTAATTTCCATTCTTTTCCTGATTCCTTTCCATTCGACTTCACTTTCTATTCCACATTCCATTCCATTCCGTTCCACATTCCATTCCTTGCCATTGCACATTCCATTCCTTTCCTTTCTACATTTCATTCTACATTCCATTTCACGTTCCTTTCCATTCCATTCCATGTTACATTCCACGGTCCATTCCACATTCCACTCCACTTTCCATGCAATTCCATTCCACGTTCCATACCACATTCCATTCCTTTCCATTCCAAGTTCCCTTCCACATTCCATTCCTCTTTCCATTCCATGCTCCATTCCACATTCCATTCCATGTTCAATACCAGATTCCATTCCAAGTTATATTCCATGTTGCATTGCATTCCATTCCACGTTCCACTCCACATTGCATTCCACTTTCCATTGCACATTCCATTTCACATTCCATTCCGGTCCATTCCACGTTGTATTCCACAATCCATTCCATATTCCATTCCATTCCATTCCATTCCACATTGTTTTACACGTGCAATTCCATTTCATTCCACATTCCATTGCACATTGCATTCCATTCCAGTCCACATTCTAATTGACTTTGAAGTTCATTCCATTCCGCATTCTATTCCATTCCAGTCCACATTCCATTCCACATTTCAGTCCACCTTTCATTCCATTCCATTCCACGTAACATTCCACCTTCCATTCCAGAATCGATTCCATATTCCACTTCATTCTATTCTACATTCCATTCCATATTGCATTCCATTCCTGTCCACATTCCATTCCACATTCAATTCCATTCCATACCCCATTCCTTTCCGCTCGATTCCACGTTCCATTCCATTCAATTCTACGTTCCATTCCACATCCCATTAAACATTCCATTCCTCGTTCCTGTCCACATTCCACTACACATTCCATTCTAAGTTCCATTCGACTTTCCATTCCATCCCTTTCCAAGTTCCATTCCACATTCCATTCCATTCTGTTTCATTTTACATTCCATTCAATTCCACATTCCATTCCATTCAATTCGACATTCCATTCCGTACCATTCTGCATTCCATTCCATAGCATTCCTTTCCTCATTCGACTCCATTCCATTCCACATTCCATTCCACATTCCATTCCATTCCATTCCATTCCATTCCATTCCATTCCAAATTCCAGACCATTCAATTCCATTCCACAGTCCATTCCACATTCCATTGCAAATTCCATTGCATTCCATTCCACGTTCCATTCCATTCCATTCCATTCCATTACACATTCCATTCCACATTCCATTCCCTTCTATTCCACATTCCATTCCATTCCTTTGCACATTCCATTCCACGTTCCATTCCACTTTCCATTCTACGTTCCATTCCATTCCAATCCATTCCATTCCATTCCATTCCATTCCATTCCTTTCCATTACACATAACATTCCACATCCCATTGCCTTTCATTCCATATTCCATTCTATTCCTTTCCATTTTACATTCCACGTTCCATTCCACGTTCCATTCCATTCCATTCCATTCCATTCAATTGAACTCCATTCAATTCTATTCCATTCCAGTCCATTGCACTCTGGATAACTTTGCATTCCATTCCAAATTTTATTCGACATTCCATTCCATTCCATTCCACTTTCCATTCCATTCCATTCCACATTCCATTCGACATTCTATTCCATTCCATTCCATATTCCATTCCACATTGTGTTGCTTTCCATTCCACATTCCATTCCACTTTCCATTCCATTCCATTCCACATTCCATCCCATTGCATTCCTCATTCCATTCCTTTCCATTCCACATTCCTTTCCACATTGTGTTTCATTCCATTCCACATGCCATTCCACATGCCATTTCACATGGCATTCCAATCCATTCCACGTTCCATTTCATTTTCCATTCCTCAGTCTATTCCGCATTCCATTACACGTTCCATTCCATTTCATTCCACGTTCCGTTCTACGCTCTATTAGAAGTTCCATTCCAAGTTCCTTTGCACGTTCCATTCCATTCCTTTCCACGTTTCATTCCATATTCCATTCCATTCCATTCCACATTCCATTCCATTCCATTCAAAATTCCATTCCATTGCATTCCGCGTTCCATTCCATATTCCATTCCATTCCATTCCACATTCCATTCCATTCAACATTCCATTCCATTGCATTTCACGTTCCATTCCACGTTCCATTCAATGTTCCATTCCATTCCATTCAACATTCCATTCCATTGCATTTCACGTTCCATTCCACGTTCCATTCTATGTTCCATTCCATGTTCCATTCCACGTTCCATTCCATTCCATTCCACGTTCCATTGCATTCCATTCCACATTCCATTTTACATTCCATTTCACATTCCATTCCACCTTCCTTTCCATTCCATTCCACGTTCCAGTCCACACCATTCCGCATTCCAATCCATTCCATTCCTTTCCACATTCGATTCCATTCCATTCCGCATTCCATTCCATTTCACAATACATTCCCTTCCATTACATTCCATTCCACATTGCGTACTGTTCCATTCCATTCCACTTTCCATTCCACATTCCATTTGACATTCCATTCCATTCCACATTCGATTCCGTTCCGTTCCATTCCATTCCATTACACATTCCATTACCTTCCATTCCACTACACATTCCATTACCTTCCATTCCACATTCCATTCCTTTCCGCATCCATTCCACTTTCCCTTCCACGTTCCGTTCCACATTCCATTCCATTCCATTGCATTCCATTCCATCCTGGATTCCTTTCCATTCCATTCCATTCCAAATTATATTTGACATTCCATTCCAATCCATTCCACATTCCATTATAATCCATTCCACATTCCAATGTATAGCATTCCAAATTCCATTCCTTTCCATTCCACATTACTTTCCACTTTCCATTCCACGTTCCATTCCACATTCCATTCCACGTTCCATTCTACATTACATTCCATTCCATTCCACGTTCCATTACCTTCCGTTCCATTTCCTTTACCTTCCATTCCACATTTTTTCCATTCCATTCAACATTCCATTCCACATTCCATTACTTTCCATTCCTCATTATTTTCCATTCCATTACACATTCCATTCCATTCCATTCCTTATTCCATTTCACATTTCATTACCTTCCATTCTCATTCTTTTCCATTCCATTACACATTCCACTCCATGTTACATTCCACGTTCCATTTCACGTTGCATTCCATTTCATTCCATTCCACATTCCATTACATTCCATTCCACAATCCATCGCATTACATTTCAGATTCCATTCCACATTACCTTGCATTCCATTCCACATTCCATTCCACATTCCATTCCAATGCATTTCACTTTCCATTTCAAGTTTCATTCCACAGTCCATTCCACATTCCATTCCACGTTGCATTTCATTCCATTCCACGTTCCACTATACTTTACATTCCTTTCCATTAGACGTTCCATTCCACATTCCATTGCACATTCCATTCCAGGTTCCTTTCCACATTCCATTCCACGTTCCCTTCCACCTTCCATTCCACACTGCATTCCACGTTACATTCCATTCCATTCCAGGTTGCATTCCACATTCCATTCCAAATTCTATTCCACAATACATTCCGTACCATTCCATTCCACTCCACGTTGCATTCTATAGTCATTTCCACATTAAATTCCACATTCCTTTCCATTCCATTTCACATTCCATTCCACAATCCTTTCCACTTTCCATTCCACATTGCATTGCATTCCATTCAATTCCATTCTAGATTGTATTCCACATTCCATTCCATACTTTATGCCATTCCATTCCACATTAAATTCCACATTCCATTCCACAGTCCATTCCACTCCATTCCACTTTCCATTCCACATTCCATTCCACATTCCATTTCATTCCATTCCACGTTCCATTGCACTTTCCATTGCATTCCATCCCACGTTCCTTTCCATATTCCATTGCACATTCCAATCCACGTTCCATTCCACATTCCGTTCCACGTTCCATTCCATTCCATTACAGGTTCCATTCCACATTCCATTCCACTCCATTCCACTTTGCTTTCCACTTTCCTTTTCATGTTCCATTCCACGTTCCATTTCATTGCATTCCACGTTCCATTCCTCTTTGCATTCCATTCCACGTTCCATTTCACATTCCATTCTATATTACATTCCACATTACACTCCATTATATTCCACGTGCCCCTCCACATTCCATTCCACATTCCTTTCCCCATTCCATTCCACATTCCATTCCATTCCATTCCACATTCCATTCCATTCCATTCCATTCCACATTCCATTCCATTCCATTCCATTCCACATTCCCTTCCGCATTCCATTCCATTCCACTCCACATTCCATTCCTCATTCCAGTGCATTCCATTCCACATTCCGTTCAATATTCCAATCCATTCCATTCCACATTCCATTCCATTCCATTACACATTCCTTTCCACATTCCGTTCCACGTTCCATTCCATTCCGTTCAACTCTCCATTACACCTTCCCTTCCACGTTCCATTTCAAGTTCCATTCCACTCGCTTACACGTTCTATTCCACGTTCCACTCCACCTTTCATTTCACATTTCAGTAAACTTTCCATTGCACATTCCATTCTATTCCATTCCACGTTCCATTCCACGTTCGATTCCACATTCCATTCCACATTCCGTTCCACATATAATTCCATTCCATTCCACGTTCCATTACACATTCCATTCCATTCTATTCCACATTCCGTACCATTCCATTGTCTTCCATTCGTCATTCCATTCCATTCCATACCATATTCTATTCCACATTCCATTCCATTACTTCCACCTTCCATTCATCATTCCATTCCATTCCATTCCACATTCCATTCAATTCCACTCCACTTTCCATTCCATATTCCTTTCCACTCCATTCCACATTTCATTCCATATTCAATTCAATGCTGCCTTCCACATTACATTCCATGTTCCATTCCAAGTTCCATTCCACTTTCCTTTCAGTTCCATTCCACGTTCCATTGCACATTCCTTTCCATTCCTGTCCACTTTCTCTTCCAGATTCCATTCCAAGTTCCATTCCACATTCCATTCCATTTCATTCCAAATTCCATTCCATTCCATTCCACAATCCATTCCACATTTCCTTGCATGGCTTTCCACATTCCATTCCACATTACATTCCACATTACATTCCAATCCATTCCACATTCCATTTCACGTTACACTGCAAAGTCCATTGTGCATTCCTTTCCACGTTCCTCTCCACTTTCAATTCCTTTCCATTCCACTTACCTTAACACATTACTTTGCACATTCCAATTCATGATACATTCCACATTCCATTCCGTGTTCCATTCCATGTTCTATTCCAAGTTCCATTCCATTTCATTCCACGTTACATTCAACATTCCATTCCATCCAATGCCACGTTCCATTCCATTCCATTCCACGATGCATTCCACATTCCCTTCCACAATCCATTCTGTTCCATTCCATTCCATTCCACGTTCCATTCCATGTTCCATTCCACTTTCCATTCCACATTCCATTGCACATTCCTTTCTGTTCCATTCCACATTCCATTCCACATTCCTTTCCACTTTCCCTTCCACATTCCATTCAATTCCATTCCATTCCATTACATTCCACATTCCATTCCACTCCATTCCACATTCCATTCCACCTTCCATTCCATTCCACATTACATTCCAGACTCCATTCCATACCATTCCACATTCCATTCCACATTCCGTTCCATTCCATTCCAATTTCCATTCCACGTTCCATTCCACATTCAATTCCATATTCCATTCCACATTCCAATCCATTCCATTCCATTCCACCTTCCATTCCACAATCTATTGCATTGCATTCCACAGTCCATTCCACGTTCCATTCCATTCCATTCCACTTTCCAATCCACTTTCCATTCCATTCCATTCCACGTTCCATTCCACAATCCATTGTGCTTTACATTCCAATTTCCATTCCATATTCCATTCTTTGATCCAGTCCACGTTCCATTCCACTTTCCATTCCATTCCATTCCACGTTCCATTCCACATTCCATTGTACTTTGCATTCCAAGTTCCATTCCACATTCCACTAAACGTTCCATTCCACTTTCCATTCCATTCCATTCCAAGTTCCATTACACGTTCCTTTCCATTCCATTCCACATTCCATTCCACATTCCAATGCACATTTCATTCCACGTTGCATTCCACATTCCATTCCACTTTCTATTCCATGTTCCATTCCATTCCATTCCACGTTCCATCCCACATTCCATTCCACATTCCATTCCACTTTCCATTCCACAATCCATTCCACAATCCATTCCATTTCATTCCACATTCCATTCCACATTCCATTCCATTCCATTCCACATTCCACTCCACATTCCATTCCACTCCATTCCATAGTGCATTCAACTTTCTATTCCATTCCATTCCACATTTCATTCCACATTCCATTCCATTTCATTCCACATTCCATTCCTCATTCCATTCCACATTGCATTCCACATTCCCTTTTTCATTACATTCGATTCCATTCCACAATCCATTCCACATTCCATTCCAATTCATTCCACATCCCATACCACATTGCATTCAACGTTCCATTCCTTTCCATACCACATTCCATTCCATTCCATTCCATGTTCCATTCCATTACATTCCACATTCTATTCCTGTTTCCATTACACGTTCCATTCCATTCCATTTCACGTTCCATTGTACTTTCCATTAGACGATCCATTCCATTCCATTCCACATTCCATTTTACATTCCATTAGACGTTCCTTTGCACGTTCCATTCCACGTTCCATTCCATTCCATTCCACGTTCCATTCCATATTACATTACATTCCTTTCCACATTGCATTCCATTCCATTCAACTTTCCATTCCATTGCATTCCACATTGCATTCCACGTTCCATTCCATGTTCCATTCCATTCCACGTTCCTTTCCATTCCATTCCATGTTCCATTTCATTGCATTCCACGTTCCATTCCACATTCAATTTCAGATTCCATTCCAACATCCATTCCATTCCATTCCATTCCTTTCCATTCCATTCCATTCCACTTTCCATTCCATTCCATTCCACTTTACATCCATTCCATTCCACATTCCATTGCATTCCATTCCATTCCATTCCACATTCCATTCCATACCATTCTGCATTCCTTTACATTCCATTCCACATTCGATTCCATTCCATTCCACCTTCCATTGCATTCCGTTCCATGTTCCATTCCATTCCATTCCACTTTCCAGACTATTCCATTCCATTCCACATTCCATTCCACATTCCATTCGATTCCATTCCACATTCCATTCCGTTCCATTCCACATACCATTCCATTCTATTCCATTTTCCATTCCATTCCATTCCATTTTCCATTCCATTCCATTCCATTACACTTTCCATTCCACTTTCCATTCCCTTCCATTCCAAATTCCATTCCATTGCATTCCACATTCCATTCCACGTTCCATTCCACGTTCCATTCCATTCTATTCCATTCCATTCCATTCAATCCTATTCCATTCCATTCCATTCTGAATTCCTTTCCTTTCCATCTCATATTATATTCGACATTCCATTCCATTCCATTCCACATTCCATTCCATTTCATTCCACATTCCTTTCCATTTCATTTTACGTTCCTTTCCTTTCCATTCCAAATTACATTCCACTTTCCTTTCCACGTTTCATTCCACATTCCATTCCACGTTCCATTCTACATTCCATTCCATTCCATTCCACGTTCTATTACATGTTCAAATCCATATTCCTTTCCAAGTTCCATTCCACATTCCATGCCATTCCATTCCACGTTCCATTCCATAACAGTCCGATATTCCATTCCATTCCATTCCTTTCCGTTCCATTCCACATTCCATTTCACATTTCATTTCCTTCCATTCCACATTCTTTTCCATCCCATTCCACATCCCATTCCATTCCATTGCATTCCACATTGAATTCCACATTCCATTACCTTCCATTCCACATTCTTTTCATTCCATTCCACACTCCATTCCACGTTGCATTCCATGTTTTTTAACCCGTTCCATTCCATTCCATTCCATTCCATTCCGGATTCCATTCCATTCCATTCCACCTTCCATTCCACATTCCCTTCCATTCTACGCTGCATTCCACTTTCAATTCCATTGAATTCCAAATTCCACTCCATTCCATTCCACATCCCATTCCTTTCCATTCCACATTACATTCCACATTCTGTACCACCTTCCATTTAACATTCAATTCCATTCTATTACAAATTCCATTCCATTGCATTCCACTTTTCATACCACATTCCACTCTACATTCCTTTGTATTCCATTACACAATCCATTACATTGCATTCCACGTTTCATTCCACGTTCCATTCCATATTCCATTCCACTTTCCATTCCACGTTCCATTCCATTCCATTCCACATTCCATTCCATGTTCCATTCGATTACATTTCACGTTCCATTCCAGATTCCATTGCCCATGGCATTCCACGTTCCATGCCACATTCCATTTCACGTTCCATTCCACATTCCATTCCATTCCATTCCACAATCCATTCCTTTCCATTCCACATTCTATTCCACATTCCATTCCGTTCCATTCCACATTCTATTCCACATTCCATTCCATTCCACATTCCATTCCATGTTGCATTCCACATGCTGTTTAACATTCCATTCCATGTTCCATTCGAAATTCCTTTGCACGTTCCATTCCATTCCATTCCACGTTCCATTGCACATTCCATTCCATTCCATTCCTCTTTCTATTCCACATTCCATTCCACATTCCATTCCGTTCCATTCCACATTCCATTACATTCCATCCCATATTCCATTCCACATTCATTACATTCCATTCCATATTCCATTCCACATTCCATTCCATTCCATTCCACATTCCATTCCATTCTATTCCATATTCCATTCCATACCATTGCGCATTCCATTCCATTCCACATTCGATTCCATTGTATTCCACTTTCCTTTCCGTTCAATTCAACATTCCATACCATTCCATTCCACATTCCATTCCACATTCCATTCCAAACACCATTCCTTTCCATTCACCTTTCCATTCTATCCCATTCCACATTCCAATCCTTTACACATTCCATTCCACATTCAATTCCTTTCCATTCCACTTTCCATTCCATTCCATTTCACATTCCATTCCACGTTCCATTCCAAGTTCCATTCCAAGTTCCATTCCATTCTGTTCCATTCCATTAGACGCTCTATTCCACATTCCATTCCCTTCCATTCCACATTCCTTTCCATTGCATTCCACATCCCATTCCACGTTCCATTCCACGTTCCATTCCTCGTTCCTTTCCATTCCATTCCATTCCATTCCATTCCTTTCCATTCTGGATTCCTTTCCATTCCATTCCTCTTTATAATCGACATTCCATTCCATTCCGTTCCACATTCCATTCCATTGCCTTCCACATTCCATTCCTTTCCGTTCATCGTTCCATCCCACATTCCATTCCACGTTCCTTTCTACATTCCACTCCATTTCATTCCACGTTCCCTTCCACTTTCCATTACACATTCCATACAACGTTTCATTCCACGTTGCATTCCACTCCATTCCACCTTCCATTCCATTCCATTCCACTTTCCATTCCACGTTCCCTTCCATAACGTTCCACATTCCGTTCATTTCCGTTCTATTCCATTCCATTCCATTCTACATTCCATTCCACATTCCATTACCTTCCATTCCATATTCTTTTCCGTTCCATTCGACATTCCATTCCATTTCTTTTAACATTCGATTGCAGATTCCATTACCTTCCATTCCACATTCTTTTCCATTCAATTCCACATTCCATTCCACGTTCCATTCCACGTTCCGTTTCGCATTCCATTCCATTCCATTCCATTCCATTCCGGATTCCATTCCATTCCATTCCACATTCTATCCCACATTCCATTCCATTCCCTTCCACATTTCATTACACATTATACTCCATTCGATACCACTTTACACTCCATTCCATTCGATACCAATTTACACTCCATTCCATTCCACGTTGCTTTCCATTCCATTCCAGATTACATTCCGTGTTCCATTCCGCAATCCATTCCACATTCCATTCCATTCCATTCCACATTCCGTTCCGTTCCATTCCACATTCTATTCCACATTGCCTTGTATTCCATTCCACATTCCATTCCACATTCCATTCCACATTCCATTACAAACAATTCTCTGTTAAATTCCAAGTCCCATTCCATTCCATTCCACATTCCATTCCACGTTCCATTCCACTTTCCATTCCACGTTCCATTCCATTCCATTCCTTTCCATTTCACGTTCCATTCCACATTCCATTTCACATTCCATTCCACCTTCCATTCCATTCCATTCCATTCCATTCCACATTCCATTGCTTTCCTTTCCACTTTCAATTCCATTCCATTCCACATTCCATTCCACTCTATTCCATATTCCATTCCATACCATTGCGCATTCCGTTCCATTCCATTCCATTCCACATTCAATTCCATTGTATTCCACTTTCCATTCCATTCCATTCCACATTCCATTCCATTCCATTCCATTCCTTTCCACATTCCATACCATTCCATTCCACATTTCTTTCCACATTCCATTGCAAATACCATTCCATTCCATTCAACTTTCCATTCTATTCCATTCCACATTCCAATCCATTACACATTCCATTCCACATTCAATTCCCTTCCATTCCACTTTCCATTACTTTCCATTTCACATTCCATTCCACGTTCCATTCCAAGTTCCATTCCAAGTTCCATTCCGTTCCATTCCATTCCATTACATGCTCCATTCCACATTCCTTTCCGTTCCATTCCACTTTCCTTTCCATTGAATTCCACATCCCATTCCACGTTCCTTTCCACGTTACATTCCTCGTTCCTTTCCATTCCATTCCATTCCTTTCCATTCTGGATTCCTTTCCATTCCATTCCTCTTTATAATCGACATTCCATTCCATTCCTTTCCACATTCCATTCCATTGCATTCCACATTCCATTCCTTTCCTTTCCTCGTTCCATTCGGCATTCCATCCCACGTTCCTTTCTTCGTTCCACTCCATTTCATTCCACGTTCCTTTCCACGTTCCATTACACATTCCATTCAACGTTTCATACCACGTTACATTCCACTCCATTCCATGTTCCATTCCATAACATTCCACATTCCATTCATTTCCGTTCTATTCCATTCCATTGTATTCCACATTCCATTCCACATTCCATTACCTTCCATTCCATATTCTTTTCCGTTCCATTCGACATTCCATTCCATTTCATTCCACATTCGATTACACATTCCCTTACCTTCCATTCCAAATTCTTTTCCATTCAATTCCACATTCCATTCCACGTTCCATTCCACGTTGCGTTTCACGTTCCATTCCATTCCATTCCATTCCGGATTCTATTCCATTACATTCCACATTCTATCCCACATTGCATTCCATTCTATTCCACATTTCATTATGCATTACATTTCATTTGATACCACTTTACATTCCATTCCATTCCACATTCCTTTCTATTCCATTCCAGATTACTTTCCGCAATCCATTCTGCAATGCATTCCACATTCCATTCCATTTCATTCCAAAATCCATTCCATTCCATTTCTCATTCCATTCCACTTTCCATTCCACATTATATTCTATTCCATTCCACATTCCATTCCATTCCATTCCACGTTCCATTCCACGTTCCATTCCAGATTCCATTCCACACTCCATTCCACGATCCATTCCATTCCTTTCCACATTCCATTCCACTTTCCATTAAATTACATTCCACGTTGCGTTCTACATTCCATTGCCTATGCTATTCCACGTCCCATGCCACATTGCATTTCACGTTCCATTCCACGTTCCATTCCAAGTTCCATTAGATTCCATTCCACGTTCCATTCCACATTCCATTCCATTCCATTCCACGTTGCATTCCACATTCCATTCCACATTCCATTCTGTTCCATTCCGCTTTCTATTCCACATTCCATTCCTTTCCATTCCACTCTCCACTTCACTTTCAAATCCATTCCTTTCCACATTACATTCCATTCCATTCCACATTACATTCCATACAATTCCTCATTCCATTCCACATTCCATTCCACGCTGCATTCCACATTCCATTACACCTTCAATTCCATATTCCATTCCAAATTTCATTCCACATTCCATTCCATTTCATTTCACTTTCCATTGCACATTCCATTCCATTGCAGTGTCTATTCCACATTCCTTTCCACATTCCATTTCAATTTCCATTCTGTTCCATTCCACATTCCATTACATTCCATTCCACATTCCATTCCATTGCATTCCACTTTCCATTCCACATTGCCTTGCATTCCATTCCACATTCCATTCCACCTTCCATTCCACATTCAATTCCAATCCATTCCACTTTCCATTTCACTTTTCATTCCACATTCCATTCCAAGTTACATTGCATTCCACTCCATATTCCACTCCACTTTCCATTCGTTTCCATTCCACGTTGCATTTCACATTCCATTTTACATTCCATTCAACGTTGCCTTCCATGTTCCATTCCACATTCCATTGCATTCCATTCCACGTTCCATTCCATCGCATTCCACGTTCCATTCCATTCCTTTCCACGATCCATTCCACTTTCCATTCCGTTCCATTCCATTGCATTCCACGTTCCATTCCACATTACAATCCACTTTCCATTCCACTTTCCATTTCACATTCCTTTCCGTTCCATTCCACATTCCATTCCACATTCTTTTCCACATTTCATTCCATATTCCATTCCATTGCATTCCATTCCACATTCCATTCCACATTCCATTCCGGATTCCATTCTATTCCATTCCACTTTGCATTCCATTGTAGTCGTCATTCCATTCGACATTCCCTTCCATTCCATTTAAACATTCCATTCCATTCCATTCGACATTCCATTCCACCATCCATTCCAGTCCTCATTCCTTTCCACACTCCATTCCATTCCATTCCACATTCCATTCCATTCCTTTCCACGTTGCATTCCACGTTCCATTCCACATTCAATTCCACATTCCATTCCACATTGCATTCAATTCAATTGCATTCCATTCCACTTTCCATTCGACTTTCCATTCCATTGCATTCCACGTTCCATTCCACATTCCTTTCCATTCCATTCCAAGTTCCATTCCACGTTCCATTGCACATTCCATTCCACGTTCAATTCCACGTTCCATTCCACTTTCCATTCCCTTCCATTCCACGTTCCATTCCACATTCCATTGTATATTACATTCCTTGATCCATTCCGCATTCCATTCCACGTTCCATTCCACATTCCATTGTATATTACATTCCTTGATCCATTCCACATTCCATTCCATTCCACGATCCATTCCACATTCCATTCCAGTATATTCCACATTCCATTCCATATTCTATTCCACTTTCCATTCCATTCCATTCCACTTTCCATTCCAATTTCCCTTAGACGTTCCATTCCACATTGCATTCCACTTTCCCTCCCATTCCATTCCACCTTCCAATCCATCTTCCCTTCCATTCCATTCCACATTCCATTCCATTTCATTCCAGTTTCAATTCCATGTTCCATTCCACGTTCTGTTCCACATTCCATTCCACATTCCATTCCATTACATGGCATGTTAAATTCCACATTCCGTTCCTCATTCCATTCCAAGTTGCATTGCACGTTCCACTCCACGTTCCATTCTATTCCATTCCACGATACATTCCTCGTTCCATTCCACATTCCCTTCCATTCCATTCCACCTTCCATTAGACATTCCATTCCATTCCACTACACGTTCAATTCCATTCTATTCCAGGTTCCATTCCACATTCCTTTCCACGTTAAATTCCACATTCCATTCCACTTTCAATTCCACTTTCCATTCCATTCCATTCCACATTCTATTCCATTCCATTCCACATTCCATTCCACATTCTATTCAATTCTATTCCATTCCACATTCCATTCCACATTCGGTTTCATTCCATTCCACATTCCGTTTCATTCCATTCCACATTCCATTCCACGTTCCATTCCATTCTATTCCTCGCTCCATTCAACCTTCCATTCCTTTTTCCATTCCACGTTCCATTACACCATCCATTCCATTGCATTCCACGTTCCATTCCACGTTTCACTCCACATTTCATTCTACATTCCATTAATCATTCCATTACACATTCCATTCCATTCCATTCCACATTGCATTCCATTGCAGTCCACATTCCATTCCACATTCCTTTCCGTTCCATTTAAACATTCCATTCTATTTCATTCCACTTTCCATTCCACCTTCCATTCCATTCCACTTTACATTCCACATTCCATTCCACACTCCATTCCATATCATTCCACAAACCATTCCACATTCCATTCCATTCCATTGCAAGCTCCATTCCATTTTCCATTCCACTTTCAATTCCACATTCTATTCCGCATTCCATTCCATTGCATTCCACCTTCCATTCCACATCCCATTCCACATTCCATTTCATTCCATTCAACATTCTATTACACATTGCTTGGCACATTCCATTCAATGTTCCTTTCCACATTCCATTCCACGGTTCATTCCACGTTCCATTCTGTGTTCCATTCCAGTCCATTCCTTGATCCATTCCACATTCTTTTCCATTCCATTCTACGTTCCATTCCACATTCCATTCCACATTGCATTCCGCATTCCATTTCACATTCCATTCCATAATTCATTCCATTGCATTCCACATTCCATTCCACATTCCATTCCCTTCCATTCCACATTCCATTCCACATTCCATTCCCTTCCATTCCACATTCCATTCCACATTCCATTCCACATTGCATTCCACATCCCATACCGCATTTCATTCCACACTCCATTCCATTCCATTCCACATTCCATTCCGCATTTCATTCCACATTGCATTCCACATATCCTTTCACATTCCATGCCATTCCATTCCACATTCCATTCCACATTCCATTCCATTTCTTTCCACATCCCATAACACATTCCATTCCACATTCCTTTCCATTCCATTCCACTTTCCATACCACATTCCGTTACACTCCATTAAACATTCCATTCCATTATATTCCACATTCCATTCCACGTTCCGTTCCAAGTTCCATTCCATTCCATTCCATCTTCCATTTTACTTTCCATTAGACGTTCCATTCCATTCCATTCCACTTACCATTCTACATTCTATTGGAGGTTCCATTCCACGTTCCATTCCATTCCATTCCACTTTGCATTACATATTCCCTTCCATTCCATTCCACATTCCATTCCATTCCATTCAACATTCCATTCCATTCCATTACAACTTCCATTCCACTTTCCATTCCACGTTCCATTCCACTTTCCATTCCACGTTCCATTCCACGTTCCATTCCATTCCATTCCATGTTCCACTCCATTCCATTCCATGTTCCATTTCATTCCATTGCATGTACCATTCCACATTCCATTTCACCTTCAATTCCACTTTCCATTCCATTCCATTCCACATTCCATTCCCTACCATTCCGCATTCCTTTCCTTTCCATTCTATTCCACATTCGATTCCAAACCATTCCACATTGCATTTCAATACTTTCCACAATCGATTCCATTCCATTCCATTCCATTTCACATTCCATTCCACATTCCATTCCATTCCATTCCAGATTCCATTCCATTCCATTTCATTCCAATCCATTACAAATTCGATTCCACTTTCCATTCCTTTCCACGTTCCATTCCACATTCCATTCCACGTTCCATTCCACCTTCCATTCCACGATTCCATTCCACGTTCCATTCCATTTCATTACATGTTCCATTACATTCCATTCTATTCCATTCCATTCCATTCCATTCTGTTTTCCTTTCCATTAAATTCCAAATTTAATTTGACATTCCATTCCATTCCATTCCACATTACATTCCATTCCATTCTACTTTCCTTTCCATTCCATTCCACATTCCATTCCTTTCCATTTCAAATTACATTGCACTTTCCATTCCATTTTCTATTCCACATTCCATTCCACGTTCCATTCTACGTTCAATTCCATTCCATTCCACGTTCCATTCCACATTCCTCTCCACGTTCCATTCTACTTTCCATTCCATTCCATTCCACGTTCTTTTCCACGTTACATTCCACATTCCATTCCACATTCCATTCAATTCCATTCCACATACTATTCCATTCCTTTCCACCTTCAATTCCATTCCAATACACATTTCATTCTATTCCATTCCACATTCTATTTGATTCCATTCCACATTCCACATTCCATTCCACGATTCATTCATCTTTCCTTTCCAGTATGCATTCTATTCCATTTCATGTTGCATTCCACATTCCGTTCCATTTATTCCAAGTGCCATTCCATTCCTCATACCATTCCACATTCCATTCCGTTCCATTCCACATTCCATTCCATTGCATTCCACATTCCATTCTATTCCATTCCACATTCGATTCCATTCCATTCCCCATTCCATGCCATTCCATTCCCCATTGCATTCCATTCCATTCCGAATTCCATTCCACATTTCATTTCCCATTCAATTTGATGTGCCATTCCAATTTAAATTCGATTTTCCATTCCACGTTCCATTCCACATTCCATTACTTTCCATTCCACATTCCATTCCCTTCCATTCCACATTCCATTCCATTCCACATTCCATTTAATTTCGTTCCTCATTCTATTCCATATTCCTTTGCATGCCATTCCACATTCCATTCCAATTTCCTTTCCATTCCATCCCACATTCCTATAAATTCCATTCCACATTCCTTTCCATTCCACATTCCATTCTATTCCATTCCACATTCCATTCCACACTCCATTCTTTTCCATTCCACTCCACATTCCATTCCATTCCACATTCCACTGCACATTCCATTACATTCCACATTGAATTGCATTCCAATCCGTTCCACATTCCATTCCATTCCATTCCATTCCATTCCACATTCTGTTCCATTCAATTTCATTCCAGATTTCATTCCATTCCATTCCATTCCACATTCCATTAAATGCCACATTCCATTCCATTCCATTCCTCATTCCATTCCATTCCATTTCAAATTACATTCCATTACACATTCCGTCCCACATTCCATTCCACTCCACATTCCATTCCACATTTCATTCCGTTCCATTCCTTTCTATTCCACATTCCATTCAATCCCATTCCATTCCACATACCATTCCATTCCATCTCACATTCCATTCCATTACATTCCACGTTCCATTACATTCCATTTCGCATTACTTTCCATTCCATTTCATATTCCTTTCCATTCCATTCCAAATTCCATTTCATTCCGTTCCATATTCCATTCTATTCCATTCCAAGATCTTTTCCATTCCATTCCAGATTCCATTCCACATTCTATTCCATTCCATACCACATTCCATTCCACATTCCATTCCATTCCATTCCACATTCCATTCCATTCCATTCCAAATTCCATTCCATTCCACATTCCATTCCATTCCATTCCACATTCCATTCCCTTCCATTTCACATTCCATTCCATTCCATTCCAATTTCCATTCAATTCCATTACACATTCCATTCAATTGTTTTCCACATTCCATTCCATTCCACAGTGAATTCCATTCCATTCCACATTCCATTCAATTCCTTTGGACATTGTATTCCAATCAACATTGCATTCCACATTTCATTCCATTCCACATTCCATTCCACATTCCATTCCATTCCAATGAAGATTCCTTTCCCTTCCACTCCATTACACATTGCATTCCATTCCACATTCCATTCCATTGCATTCCATTCGTTTTCTCTCCATTACACATTGCATTCCATTCCACATTCCATTCCATTGCATTCCATTCGTTTTCTCTCCATTCCACATTCCATTCCATTCTATTCCATTCCAGATTCAATGCCATTCCTTTCTATTCCACATTCTATTCCATTCCACATTCCATTCCATTCCACATTCCATACCCTTCCTTTCCATTCCACCTTCCTATCCATTCCATTCTACCTTTCATTCCATTCCATTCCAAGTTCCATTCCACTTTCCATTCCATACCACACCACATTTCATTGCATTCCATTCGACCGTCCATTCCACATTCCATTCCATTCCATTCCACATTACATTCCACTTTCCTTTCCATTCCATACCATATTCCATTACACATTCCATTCCAGTCCATTCCAGTACTCTCTCCATTCCATTCCATTCCTTTCCACATTCCGTCCATTCCATTCCATTCCTTTCCACATTCCATCCATTCCATTCCATTCCACATTACGCTCCATTGCAAATTCCATTCAATTCCATTCTACATTCCATTCCACTTTCCATTCCATTCCTTTCCAAATTCCTTTCCATTGCAATTCATTCCATTCCATTCCACATTCGATTCAATTATATTGCATTCCACATTCCATTCTATTGCAATCCGCATTCCATTCCATTGCATTTCACATTCCATTCCATTCCATTCCACACTCCATTCCACGTTCCTTTCAATTACATTCCGCTTTCCATTGAATGTTCCATTCCGCGTTCTATTCCATGTTCCCTTTTGCGTTTCATTGCACATTCCATTCCATGCCGTTCCACATTCCTTTCTACATTCCATTCCATTCCATTCCACATTCCATTCCACATTCCGTTCCATTCCATTCCCTTCCATATTCCATTCCACATTCCATTCCGTTTCATTCTACATTCCATTCCATTCCACATTGCATTCCACTCCATTTCACATTCCATTCCGTTCCACATTCCATTTCATTAGATTCCATTCCATTCCACATTCCATTACATTCCATTGCACATTCCATTCCATTAAATTGCACATTCCCTTGCATTCCATTTCACCTTCCATGCCATTCCATTACACATTCCATTCCATTCCATTCCAAATTCCATTCCTTTCCATTCCACATTCCATTCCATTCCATTCCAAATTCCTTTCCATTCCATTCCACATTCCATTCCATTCCACCTTCCATTCAGTTCCATTCCAAATTCCATTCCACGTTCCATTCCACATTCCATTGCACGTTCCATTCCATTCCATTCCACATTCCCTTCCACTTTCTATTTCATTCAATTTCACATTCCATTTCATATTCAATTCCATTCGATTCCAGTCCACATTCCATTCGATTCCATTCCACATTCCATTCTATACCATTCCACATTTCGTTCCATTCTGCATTCCCTTCCATTCAACTTTCAATTCCTTTCCATACCATTCCATTCAATTCCTTTCCATGTTCCATTGTATTCCATTCCATCTTCCATTTCCTTCCATTGCAAGTTCCATTGCATTCAATTCCACATTCCTTTCCATTCCATTCCACTTACCATTCTACATTCAATTCCATTCATTCCACATTCCATTCAACTTTCCATTCCACATTCCATTCCACATTCCATTGCATTTCATTCCATCTCCCATTCCGTTCCATTCCGCATTCCATTCTATTCCATTCCACAATCCATTCCATTCCATTCCACATTGTATTCCATTTCATTTCACATTCCATTATATTCCATTCCACGTTCTTTCCATTCCATTCCACGTTCCATTCCACGTTCAGTTCCATTCCATACCATGTTCCATTCTATTCCATTCCACTTTCCATTCTGTTCCTTTCCATTCCATTCCACATTCCATTCCATTAAATTCCACCTTATATTTCATTCCATTCCACGTTCCATTCCATTCCATTCCATTCTACATTCCATTCCATTCCACATTCCATTCCATTGCATTTGACATTCCATTCCGTTGCATTCCACGTTCTATTCCATTCCATTCCCCATTGAATTCCTTTCAATTCCACGTTCCATTATATTCCATTCCTTTCCACGTTCCTTTCCATTCCATTCCACATTCCATTCAATTGATTTCCACATACTATTCCATTCCATTCCGCATTCCTTTCCATTCCAATCCATATTTCATTAAATTGCATTCCTCATTCCATTGCATTCCATTCCACGTTCCATTCCACATTCCATTCCACGTTCCATTCCATTCCTTTCCACGTTGCATTCCACGTTCCATTCCATTCAATTCCCCATTCCATTCCACATTCCATTGCATTCCATTCCACATTCAATTCCTCATTCCAATCAACATTCCATTCTATTACATTCCTACTTCCATTGCATTCCATTCCACATTCCATTGTATTCCGTTCTTCTTTCCATTGCATTCCACTCCATATTCCATTCCCTTCCTGTCCCCATTCCATTCTATTCCATTCCCCAATCCATTCCATTCCATTCCACACTCCATTCCACATTTCATTCCCGGTTCAATTCGACGTTCCATTCCACTTTCCATTCCAAATTCCATTTCATTCCATTATGTTCTATTCCACATTCCTTTCCACATTCCATTCCACATTACATTGCATTCCATTCCAGATTGCATTCAACATTCCATTCCACATTCCATTCCACATTCCATTTCATTCCATTCCACATTCCATCCCATTCCTTTCCACATTCCAATCCACATTCCCTTCCAATCCACATTCCATTCCATTGAGTTCAATTCCTCATTCCATTCCATTCCATTCCACATTCCCTTTCTCTCCATTCCAAATTCCATTCCATTCCATTCCACTTTCCACTCTACATTGCATTCCATTTAATTCCACATTGCATTCCACAGTCCATTACATTCCGTTAAACATTCAATTCTACATTCCATTTAACGTTCCATTCCATTCCATTCCACGCTCCATTCCACCTTCCATTCCATGTTCCATTCCACGTGCCATTCCACAATACATTCCACGTTCCATTCCACGTTCCATTCCACGATCCATTCCATTGCATTACACGTTCCATTCCTGTTTCCATTCCACATTTCATTCCATTACATTGTATTCCACTCCACATTCCATTCCATTCCACGTTCCATTCCTGGTTCCATTCCACATTCCATTCAATTCCATTCCATTCCACTTCACATTACATTCCATTCCATTCCACATTCCATTCCATTCCATTCCACATCCCATTCCACATTCCATTCAACATTCCATTCCATTTCATTCCACATTCCATACCACATTCCATTCCATTCAATTAAACATTCCATTCCATATTCCATTCCATTCCATTCCACATTCTGTTCCACATTCCATTCCTTTCCATTAAACATTGCATTCCATTCCATTCCACTTTCGTTTCCCTTGCGTTCCACTTTCCATTCCGCATTCCATTCCATTTAATTCCACACTCCATTACACATTCCATTGTATTCCATTCCACATTCCACTCCATTCCAACTTCCATTCCTCATTCCATTACCCGTTCCATTCGACGTTCCATTCCACTTTCATTCCATTCCATTCTAAGTTCCATTCCATTCCATTCCACATTCCATTACATTCCATGACATTCCACCCCATTCCAATCCATTCCACATTCCATTCGATTCCATTCCGCATTCCATTCCATTCTATTCCATTCCACATTCCATACAATTACATTCCGTTCCACATGCCATGCTTTTCCACTCCAAATTCCATACCTTCCCATTCCACATTCCATCCCATTCCATTCCATTCCTCATTCCATTCCATTCCTTTCCACTTTCCATTCCACAATCCTTTCTTTGGAATGCAATGGAATGGAATGTGCAATGGAATGTGGAATGCAATGGAATGTGGAATCGAATGTTGAATGGAATGGAATGTGGAATGGAAAGTGGAGTGGAAACTGCAATGGAACGTAGAATGGAACGTGGCGTGGAATGGAATGGACTGTGGAATGGAATTGAAGGGAATGTGGAATGGAATGGAAGAGAATGTTGTATGAAATGGGATGGAATGGATTGTGGAATTGAATGGAATGGAATGTGGAATGTAATGGAATGGAATGTGGAATGGAATGGAATGGAATGTGGAATGGAATGCGTAATGGAATGTGGAATGAATTGGAACGGAATGTCGAATGGATTGCGGAAAGTAATGGAATGGAGTGCAATGGAATGGAATGTGGAATGGAATGAAATGGAATGTGGAATGGAATGGAATGCAACGGAATGGAATGTGGAATGGAATGGAATGGAATTTGGAAGGGAATGGAATGAATGTGGAGTGGAATGGAATGGATTGGAAAATGGAATGGAATGTGGAATGGAATGGAATGGAATGTGGAATAGAACGTGGAATGGAATAGAATGGAATGTGAAATGGAACATGGAATGTAATGTAGTCGAATGTGGAATGGAATGTCAAATGGAACTTAATGGAATGTGGAGTGGAATGTGGAATGGAATGTAATGGAATGTGGAAAAGAATGGAATGGTATATGATGTGGAATGGAATTGAATGAAATATGGAATGGAATGTGAAAATGAACGGAATGTGAAGTGTAAATTAATGGAATCGAGTGTGGAATGGACTGGAATGAGGATTGTAATGGAATGGAATGTGGAATGGAATGAAATGTGAAATGGAATGGAAAGATAAGTGGAATAGATGGAATGGAATGGAATGTGGAATAGAAAGTGGAATTCAACGTGGAGCACAACGGAATGGCACGGAACGTGGAATGGAATGGAATGGAATGCGGAATGGAATGGAATGGAAAGTGGAATGGAATGGAAGGGAATGTGGTATGGATTGTAATGGAATGGAAGGTGGAATGGAATGGAATGGAATGTGGAATGGAATGGAATTAAATGGAATGTGGCAATGGAATGTGGAATGGAATGTAGTATGGAATGCAATGGAATGGGATGAAATGTGGAATGGGATTTAATGGAACGGAATGTGGAAAGAAATGTGGAATGGAGTGGAATGGAATTTGGAATGGAATGGAATGGAATGGAATTTGCAATGATATGTGGAATGGAATGCAATGGAATGTGGAAAGGAATGGAATGGAATAGAACATGGAATGGAGTGGAATGGAATGGAATTGAATGTGGAACGAAATGTGGAATGGAAAGGAATGGAATTTAAAGTGCTGTGGAATGGAATGGAGTGGAAAGTTTAATTGAATGGAATATGGGTTGTAATGAAATGGAATGTGGAAAGGAATGGAATGGAATTTGGAATGGAATGGAATGTGGAACGGAATGGAATCTAATGTGGAATGGAATGGAATGGAATGTTGAATGCAGTGGAATGGAAAGTTGGAATGAATGTGCAGTTGAAAGTGGAATGGAATGGAAGGGATCGTGGAATGGAATGGAAGCAAATGTGGAATGGAATGGAATGGAATATGAAATGGAATGGAAGGGAACGCGGAATGGAATGGAATTGAAGGGATTGTGGAATGGAATGGGGAATGGAATGGAATGTGGAATGGAAAGGAATGGAATGTGGAATGGAATGGAATGGTATGGAATGTGGAAAGGAATCGTACGGAATGGAACAGAATGGAATTTGAAATGGAATGGAATGGAATGGAATATGGAAAGGAATGGAATGGAAAGTGGAATGGAATGGAATATAATGGAATGTGGGATGGAAACTAATGATATGTGGAATGGAATGGAATGGTATGGAATGTGGAATGGAATGGAATGGAATGTGAAACGGAATGGAATGGAATGAGTAATGGAATGGAATGGAATGTGGAATGGAATGGAATTGAATATGGAATGGAATGGGATGTAATGGAATGCGGAATGGTATGGAATGTAATGTGGAATGGAATGGAATGGAATGGAATTGGATGGAATCGAATGCAGAATAGTATGGAATGTAATGTGGAATGGAATGGAATGGAATGGAATTGGATGGAATGGAAAGCAGAATGGTATGGAATGGAATGTGGAATGGAATGGAATGGAATGGACTGGAATGCAGAATTGAATTGAATCAGAAGTCGAATGGAATGGAATGGAATGTGGAATGGAAAGGAATGGAATGGAATGGAAGGTGGAATGGAATGCGGAATGCAATGAGGAATGGCACGTGAAATGGTATGGAATGGAATGTGGAATGGAACGCGGAATGGAACGGAATGGAAGGTGGAATCTAATAGAGAATGGATCGTGGAATGGAACGTGGAAAGGAACGTGGAATGGAATGTGCAATGGAATGTGGAATGGAACGTGGAATGGAATTAAATGGAAAGTGGAACGCAACGTGGAATGGAGTGGAATGGAATGAGGAATGGATCGTGGATTGGAAAGTGGAATGGAACGGCGAAGGGAACATGGAATGGAATGGAATGGAATGTGGAACGGAAGGTGGAATGGAATGCATAATAGAATGTGGAAGGCAATGTGGAATGGAATGTGAAATGGAGTGGAATGGAATGTGGAACGGAACGCCGAATTGAATGGAGTAGAAAGTGGAATGGAAAGTGTAATGGTATGGAATGGAATGTGGAAAGGAATGCAATGGAATGTAGAACGGAAAGTGGAATGGAATGGAAAGGAATGTGGAATGGAATGTGGAATGGAATGTGGAATGCAATTTGAAATGGAATGGAATGGAATGTGGAATGGAACGTTGAATGGAATGGAGTAGAAAGTGGAATGGAACGTGGAATGGAATGGAATGTGGAATGGAATGTGGACTGGAATATGTAATAGAATGTGGAATTATATGTGAAATTGAGCGGAAAGGAAAGTGGAATGGAAAGGAATGGGATGTGAAATGGAATATGGCATGGTATGGAATGGGATGTGGTATAGAATGCGGAATGGAATGGAATGGAAGCCGCAACGGAATGGAATGGAATGGAATGGAATGTGGAATGGAACGTGGAATGGAATTTGGAATGGAGTGGAATGTAATATGGACTGGATGCAAATGGAACATGGAATGGAATGGGGATTGGAAGGGAATGGATTGGAATGGAATGGAATGGAATGGAGTGTGGAATGGAATGGAAGGGAATGTGAAATGGAATGTGGAATGGAATGTGGAATTGAATGGAATGGTATGGAACGTGGAATGGAACGTGGAATGGAGCATTGAATGGAATGTGGAATGGAATGGAAAGGAATATGGAATGTAACGTGGAAAGGAATGGAATGCAACATGGAATGGAACGTGGAATGGACCCTCTAATGGAACATAGAATGTAACGTGGAATGGAATGGAATGTAACGTCTAATGTAAACGAGAATGGAAGGTGGAATGGAGTGGAAAGGAACGTGGAATGGAATGGAAAGGAATGTAGAATGTAACGTGGAATGGAACATAGAATGCAATGTGGAATGGAATTTAGAATGGAATGTGGAATGGAAAGCGGAATATGATGTGAAATGAAAAGGAATGGAATGTGGAATGAAATGCAATGGAATGGAATGTGGAATGGAATGGAAAGCAATGGAAAGTGGAAGGGAATATGGAATGGAATCGGATTGAATGGAATGAGGAATTGAATGATGATTGGAATGGAATGGAATGGAATGGAATGTGGAATGGAATTTGGAATGGAATGTGGAATGGAATGTGCAATGGAATGTGGAATGGAACCTGGAATGGAATGTAATGGAATGTGTAGTGGAATGGAATGGAATGTGGAAAGGAAGGTGGAATGGAATGGAATGGAATGTGGAATGGAATGTGGAATGGATCGTGGAATAGAATGGAATGGAATGTGCAATGGAATATGGAATGGAAGTTGGAATGGAACGTGGAATGGTATGTGGCATGGAATGTGCAATTGAACATGCAATGGAACGCGGAAGTGAATGGAATGGAACGTGGCATGGATTGTGGAATGTAATGTCAAATGGAATGTGGAATGGAACGTGGAATGGAATGGAATGGAAAGTGGAATGAAACGTGGACTAGAATGTGGAATGTACTGGAATGGAATGTGGATTGGAACGTGGAATGGAAAGGAATGGAATGTGGAATGGAACTGGAATGGAATGGAATCTGGAATATAACGTGGAAAGGAACATGGAATGGAATGTGCAATGGAACATGGAATGGAATGTACAGTGGAATGCGGAAGGGAATGTGGAAAGGAATGGAATGGAAAGTGGAATGGAAAGTGGAATGGAATGGAATGGAACGTGGAATGGAGTGTCGAATGGAAAATGGAATGGAACGTGGAATGGAATGGAATGGAATGTGGATTGGAACGTGGCATGGAATGGAATGGAATGTGGACTGGAGTGGAATAGAATGTGGAATGGAATGTGAAATTTAATGCAATGCAATGTGGAATGGAAAGTGGAATGGAATGGAATGGAATGTGGAAGGTAATGTGGAATAGCATGTGGAATGGAATGTGGAATGGAATGGAATGGAATGTGGAATGGAATGTGGATTGGAATGCAAAGGAATGTGGAATGGAATGTGGAATGGAATGGAATGGAATGTGGAATGCAGTGGATTGAAATGTGGAATGGAATGTGGAAAAGAATGTGGAATGGATTGGAATCTAATGTTGAATGGAATGTGGAATGGAATGGAATGGAATGTGGAAGAGAAAGTGAAATGGAATGTGGAATGGAATGGAATGGAATGTGGAAAGGAATCTGGAATGGAATTTAATGGACTGTGGAACGGAAAGTGGAATACAATGTGGAAAGGAATGGAATGTGGAATGGAATGTGGAATGGAATGGAATGGAATGTGGAATGGAATTTGGAGAGGCATGTGGAATTGAACGGAATGGAACGTGGAATGGAAAGGAATGGAACATGGAATGGGATGTGAAATGCAATGTGGAATGCAACATGCTAAGGGACGGAATGGAATGTGGAATGGAACGTGGAATGGAATGTGGAATGGATCGTGGAATGGAATGGAATGTGGTATGGAAAGTAGAATAGGAAGGTATGGAGTGGAATGTGGAATGGAACGTGGAATGGAATGCGGAATGCATCGTGGAATGGAGTGGAATGGAATGTGCAATGGAACGTGGAAGGGAATGGTACGGAATGTAGATTGGAACGTGGAATGGAATATGGAATAGAATGTGGAATGGAACGTGGAGTGGAAAGGAAAGGTACTTGGAATGGAACATGGAATGGAATGCAACAGAACGTGGAATGGAATGTAAAATGGATCGTGGAATGGAAAGTGGAATGGAATGGAATGGAACTTGGATTTGAATGTGCAACGGAATGTGGAATAGAAAGAGGAATGGAATGTGCAATGGAATGCTCAATGGAAAGGAATAGAATTTGGAAAGGAATGGAATGGAATGGAATGTGGACAGGAATGGTATTGAATGGAATGGAATGTGGAATGGAAGTTGGAATGGAACGTGGAATAGAATGGAATGGAACGACACATGGAAAGTGGAATGGAAAGTGGAATGGAAGTTGGAATGAAAGGTGGAAAGTAATGGAATAGAAAGTGGAATGGAATGTGAAATGAAATGTGGAATGGAATGGAATGGAATGGAAAGTGGAATGGAATGTGGAATGAAAAGGAATGGAATGTGGAAGGGAATGTGGAATGGAATGTTGAAAATAATATGGAATGCAATGGAAAGTAATGTGGAATGGAATTTGAAATGGAATGGAATGGAATGTGGTAGGGAATGCGGAATGGAATGTGTAATGTAATGTGGAATGGAATGGAATGTGGAAAGGAATGTGGAATGGAATGTGGAATTTAAAGGAAAGGAATGTGGAATTCAATGTGGATTGGAATGCAATGGAATGTGGAATGGAATGTGGAATGGAATGGAATGGAATGTGGAATGCAATGGAAAGTAATGTGGAATGGAATGGAATAGAATGTGGAATGGAATGTGGAATAGAATGTGGAATGGAATGGAATGGAATGTGGAAAGGAATCTGGAATGCAATGGAATGGAATGTCGAATGGAAAGTGGAAAAGAATGTGGAATGGAATGGTATGGAAAGTGGAAAAGAATGTGGAATGGAATGGAATGGAATGTGGAATGGAATGTGGAAAGGAATGGAATGGAATGTGGACTGGAATGTGGAGTACAATATGGAACGGAATGTGGAATGGAATGTGGAGTGGCATGTGGAATTCAACGGAATGCAACGTAGAATGGAATGTGGAATGCAATGTGGAATGAAACGTGTTATGGAATGGAATGGAATGTGGAAAGGAATGGAATGCAATGTGGAATGGAACGTGGAATGGAACGTGGAATGGAACGTGGAATGGAATGGATTGAAACGTGGAATGGAAAGTACAATGGAATAGAGTGGAATGTGGAATGGAACGTGGAATTTAATGTGGAATGGATCGTGGAATCTAATGGAACGGATAGTGTAATAGAAAGTGGAATGGAATGGAATGGACCGTGAAATGGAACATGGAATGGAATTTGGAAAGCAATGTGGAATGGAATGTGCAATGGAATGTGGAATGGAACGAGGAATGGAATGGAAAGTGGAATGGAACGGAAAGGAATGTGGAATGGAATGTGGAATGGAACGTGGAATGGAATGGAATGGAATGTGGAATGGAATGTGGAATGCAAAAGAATGGAATGAAATGTGAAACGGAATGTGGAATGGAATGTGGAATGCAATGCGAAATAGAACGCAATGGAATGTGTAATGGAAAATGGAATGGAATGTAATGGAATGAGGAATGGAATGTGGAATGGAACATAATGGAATGTGGAATGGAATGTGGAATGGAACGTGGAATGGAAAGTGTAATGGAATGGAATGGATTGTGCAATGGACCGTGGAGTGTAGTGGAATGGAACGTTGAATTGAACTTGGAATGAAACGTAGAATAGAACCATAAATGGAATGTGGAATAGAACGTGGAAAGGAATATGGAATTTAATGTGGAATGGAACTTGGAATGGAATGGAATAGAACGTGGAAAAGAACATGGAATGGAATGGAACGGAACGTGGAATGGAATGTGGAATGGATCATGGAATGGAAAGTGGAATGGAATGGAATGTAACATGGGTTTGAATGTGGAATGGATTGTGGAATAGAAAGTGGAATGTAATGTGGAATGGAATGTGGAAAGGAATATGGAAAGGAATGTATTCGAATGTGGAATGGAATGTTTAATGGAATGGAATGGAATGTGGAAGGGAATGTGGAAAGGAATGTGGAATGTAATGTGGAATGGAAAGGAATGGAATGTGGAATGGAATGGAAAGGAATGTGGAAGGGAATGTGGAATGGAATGTGGAATGTAATGTGGAATGGTATGGAATGGAATGTGGAAGGGAATGTGGAATGGAATGTGGAAGGGAATGTGGAATGGAATGTGGAATGTAATGCGGAATTGAATGGAATGGAATGTGGAATGGAATGTGGAATGTAATGGAATGGATTGTGGAATGGAATGTGGAATAAAATGGAATGGAAAGAGGAAGGGAATGTGGAATGGAATGTGGAATGCTATGTGGAATGGAATGGAATGTGGAATGGAATGGAATGCGGAATGGAATGGAATGGAATGTCTAATGCAATGTCAAATGGAATGGAATGGATTGTGGAATGCAATGTGGAATACAATGTGGAACTGAATGGAATGGAATTTTGAATAGAATGTGGAATGGAATGGAATGGTATGTGGAAGTGAATGTGGAAAGGAATGTGGAATTCAATGTGGAATAGAATGGAATGGAATGTGGAATGGAATGTGGAATGGGATGGAATGGAATGTGGACTGGAATGTGGAGTAGAATGTGGAATGGAAAGTGGAATGGAATGTGGAGTGGCATGTGGAATAGAACAGAATGGAATGTGGAATGGATTGTGGAATGGAATGTGGAATGGATCGTGAAATGGAATGGAATGGATTTTTGAATGGAACGTGGAATGGAAGGGAATGGAACGTGGAATTAAATGTGGTATGGAACATGGAATGGAGTGTGCAATGGAATGTGGAATGGAAAGTGGGATGGAATGCAATTGAAAGTAGAATGGAACGTGGAATGGAAAATAAAGGAACAATGTATGGAATGTGAAATGCAATGTGGAATGTAACGTGGAATGGAATGGAAAGGAACTTGGAATGGAATGTGGAATGGAATCAGGAACGGAATGGAATGGAATGTGTAATGGAATGTGGAACGAAACGGAATGGAATGTGGAATGGAAAATGGAATGGAATGGAATGTGGAATGGAAAGTGGAATGGAATGGAATGGAATGTGGAATGGAACGTGGAATGGAACGCGGAATGGAACATGGAATGGAATGTAGAATGGGATATTCAATGGAACGTGGAATTGAACGTGGAATGGAATGGAAAGGAACGAGGAATGGAACGTGGAATGGAACGTGGAAAGCAATGTGCAATGGAACGTAGAATGGAATGTAGAATGGAATGGGGAAGGGAATGTGGAATGCAATGGAATGGAATTTGGAATGGATCGTGCAATGTATCGTGGAACTGAATGTGGAATGGAACGTGGAATGGAACGTGAAATGGAATGTGGAATGGAATGTGAAAAGGAATATAGAAAGGAAGGTGAAATTGAATGGAATGGAATGTAGAATGGAACGTGGAATGGAATGGAATGGAATGTGGAATGGAATGTGGAATGGAATGGAATGGAAAGAGGAACGGAATCTGGAAAGGAAAGTGGAATGGAATGGAATGGAATTTGGAATGGAACGTGAAATGGAATGGAATGGAATGTCGAATGGAATGTGGAAATGAAAATGGAATGAAACGAGGAATTTAATTTGGAATGGTATGGGCAATGGATTGTGGAATGGAACGTGGAATGGAATCTAATGGAAAGTGGAATGGAACTTGGAAAGAATGGAATGGAACTTGGATTGGAATGTGGAATGGTATGTGGAATGGAAAGTGTAATGGAACGTAGAATGGGATGGAAAGGAATGTGGAAAGAGTGGAATGAAACTTGGAATGCAATGTGGAATTGTATGTGTAATGGAAGGTGGAGTTGAACGTGGAATGAAATGGAATAGAACGTGGAATGGAATGTGGAATGGAATGGAAAGTTATGTGGAATGGAATGGAATGGAATGTGGAATGGAAAGAAATGAAACGTCGAATGGGATGTGGAATGGAACAAGGAATGCAACGTGGAATGGATCGTGGAATGGAATGTGGAATGCAATGTAATGAAACATGGAATAAAATGTGGAATGGAATGTGGATTGGAACGTGGAATGCAATGATGAATGGAATGGAATGGAACGTTGAACGGAATGGAATGGAATGTGGAATGGAATGTGGAAAGGAATGGAATGGAATATGGAAGGGAATGGAATGGAATGTGAAATGGAAAGGAATGGAACATGGAATGGGACGTGGAATGGAACATGGAATTCGATGTCGAATGGAACGTGGAATGGAATGTGGAATGGAATGGAATGGAATGTGGAATGGAATGGAATGGAATGTGGAATGGAATGGAATGGAGTGAAATGTGGAATGGAATGGAATGGAGTGTGGAATGCAATATATTGGAAAGTGGAATGGAATGGAAGAGAATGGAATGGAGTGGAATGGAATGGAATGTGGAATGGAATGGAAAGGAAAGTGGAATTGAATGGAAAGTAATGTGGAATTGAATGGATTGCAATGTGGAATCGAATGGAATGGAACGTAGAATGGATTGTGGAAAGGAATGAGGAACGGATGCATTAATGGAATGGAATGAAATGTGGAATAGAATGGAATGGAATGGAATGTGGAATGGAACGTGGAATGGAACGCGGAATGGAACATGGAATGGAACGTAGAATGGGATATTCAATGGAATGTGGAATGGAAAGTTGAATGGAATGCAATGGAACATGGAATTGAACGTGAAATGGAATGGAAAGGAACGAGGAATGGAACGTGGAATGGAACGTGGAAAGCAATGTGCAATGGAACGTAGAATGGAATGTAGAATGGAATGGGGAAAGGAATGTGGAATGCAATGGAATGGAATTTGGAATGGATCGTGCAATGTATCGCGAACTGAATGTGGAATGGAACGTGGAATGGAACGTGAAATGGAATGTGGAATGGAATGTGAAAAGGAATATAGAAAGGAAGGTGAAATTGAATGGAATGGAATGTAGAATGGAACGTGGAATGGAATGGAATGGAATGTGGAATGGAATGTGGAATGGAATGGAATGGAAAGAGGAACGGAATCTGGAAAGGAAAGTGGAATGGAATGGAATGGAATTTGGAATGGAACGTGAAATGGAATGGAATGGAATGTCGTATGGAATGTGGAAATGAAAATGGAATGAAACGAGGAATTTAATTTGGAATGGTATGGGCAATGGATTGTGGAATGGAACGTGGAATGGAATCTAATGGAAAGTGGAATGGAACTTGGAAAGAATGGAATGGAACTTGGATTGGAATGTGGAATGGTATGTGGAATGGAAAGTGTAATGGAACGTAGAATGGAATGGAAAGGAATGTGGAAAGAGTGGAATGAAACTTGGAATGCAATGTGGAATTGTATGTGTAATGGAAGGTGGAGTTGAACGTGCAATGAAATGGAATAGAACGTGGAATGGAATGTGGAATGGAATGGAAAGTTATGTGGAATGGAATGGAATGGAATGTGGAATGGAAAGAAATGAAACGTCGAATGGGATGTGGAATGGAACAAGGAATGCAACGTGGAATGGAACGTGGAATGGAATGTGGAATGCAATGTAATGAAACATGGAATAAAATGTGGAATGGAATGTGGATTGGAACGTGGAATGCAATGATGAATGGAATGGAATGGAACGTTGAATGGAATGGCATGGAACGTGGAATGGAATGTGGAAAGGAATGGAATGGAATATGGAAGGGAATGGAATGGAATGTGAAATGGAAAGGAATGGAACATGGAATGGGACGTGGAATGGAACATGGAATTCGATGTCGAATGGAACGTGGAATGGAATGTGGAATGGAATGGAATGGAATGTGGAATGGAATGGAATGGAGTGAAATGTGGAATGGAATGGAATGGAATGGAGTGTGGAATGCAATATATTGGAAAGTGGAATGGAATGGAAGAGAATGGAATGCAGTGGAATGGAATGGAATGTGGAATGGAATGGAAAGGAATGTGGAATTGAATGGAAAATAATGTGGAATTGAATGGATTGCAATGTGGAATGGAAAGGAATGGAACGTAGAATGGATTGTGGAAAGGAATGAGGAACGGATGGATTAATGGAATGGAATGAAATGTGGAATAGAATGGAGTGGAATGGAATGTGGAATGGATCGTGTAATGGAATGGAATGGAATGTGCAATGGAATGGAATGGAATGCATAATGGAATGGAATGGAATGGAATGGAATGGAAACTGAAATAGAATGTTGAACGGAATGTGAAAGGAAAAGTGGAATTGAATGTGGAACAGAATGAAACACAATGAGGAATGGAATGGAATGGAACGTGGAATGGAATGTAATGGAACATGAAATGGAACATGGATTGGTTCATGTAGTGGAAAGAGGAATGGAATGTGGAATGGAATGTGGAACGGAATGTGGAATGGAATGTGGAATGGAGTGCAATGGAATGAGAATGGAATGTGGAATGGAATGGAATGGAATGTGGAATGGGGTGTGGAATGGAATGTTAAATGGAATGGAATGCAATGTGGAAAGTAATGGAATTGAATGGAATGTGGAATGAAATGGAATGGAATGTGGAATGGAGTGTGGAATGGAATGTGGAAAGAAATGTGGAACAGAATGGAATGGAATGTGGAATGGAATTTGGAATGGAATGGATTGGAATATGGAGTGGAATGTAGAATGGAATGTGGAATTGAATGGAATGGAATGTGGAATGGAATGGATTGGAATGTGGAATGGAAAGGAAAGGAACGTGGAAAGGATTGTGGAATGGAATGTGGAATGGATGGTTTAATGGAATTGAATGGAATGTGGAATAGAATGGAATGGAATTGAAAGTGGAATGGAATGTGGAATAGATCGTGGAATGGAATGGAATGGAATGTGCAATGGAATGGAATGGAACGTGTAATGTAATGGAATGGAATGGAAACTGAAATAGAATGTGGAACGGAATGTGAATAGGTATGTGGAAAGGAATGTGGAACGGAATGAAATGGAACTTGGAATGGAATGGAACATGGAATGGAATGGAATGGAACGTGAAATGGAACGTGGAATGGATCATGGAGTGGAAAGAGGAAAGGGATGTGGAATGGAATGGAATGGAGTGCGGTAAGAATTGTGGAGTGGAATGGAATGGAATAGAAAGTGGAATGGAGTGTGTAACGGAGTGAAATGGAATGAGAATGAAATGAGGAATGGAATCGAATGGAATGTGGAATGGAATGTGGAATGGAATCTGGAAGGGAATTTGGAATGGAATGTGGAATAGAACAGAAGGGAATGTGGAATGGAATGCGGAATGGAAAGTGGAATGGAATGTGAAATGGAATGGAATGGAATGTGAAATGGAATGTGGAATGGAATGCGGAAAGGAATGTGGAAGGGAATGTGGAATGGAATATGGAATAGAACGGAATGGAATATGGAATGGAATGTGGAATGGAAAGTGGAATGGAATGTGGAATGGAATGGAATGGAATGTGGAATGGAATGTGGAACGGAATGTGGAATGGAATGTGCAACAGAATGTGGAAGGGAATGTGGAATGGAATGTGGAATAGAACGGAATGGAATGTGGAATGGAACTTGAAATGGAACGTGGAATGGAATGGAATGAAATGTGGAATGTAATGATATGGAATGTGGAATGGAATGTGGAATGGAATTGAAAGGAATGTGGAAGGGAATGTGGAATGGAATGTGGAATGTAATGTGAGATGGAATGGAATTGAAAGGAATGTGGAAGGGAATGTGGAATGGAATGTGGAATGTAATGTGAGATGGAATGGAATGAAATGTGGAATGAAATGTGGAGTAGAATAGAATGGAATCTGGAATGGAAAGGACTGGAATGTAGAATGGAAGGTGGAATAGAATTTAATGGAAAGTGGAATGGATCGTGGAATGGAATGGAATGGAATGGAATGTGGAATTGAATGGAATGGAATGTGGAATGGAACGTGCAATTGAATGTGGAATGGAATGGAATGAATTGTGGAATGGAATGTTGATTGTAATGGAACGGGAAATGGAATGTAAAGGAGTGGATTGTGGAATGCAATGTGGAACAGAATGTCGAATGGAATGTGCAATATAATGGAATGGAACTTGGAATAGAATGTGGAATGGCATGTGAGTTGGAATGCAATTGAATGTGGAATGGAAAGTGTAATGAAATGCAATGGAATGAGAATGGAATGTGGAATGGAATTTGGAATAGACTGCTGAATGGAATGTAGAATGGAATGTGGCATCTAATGTGGAATGGAATGGAATGGAATGTGGAATGGAATGTGAATTGGAATGCAATGGAATGCAGAATGGAATGTGGAATGCAATGCAACGGAAGGAGAATGGAATGTGGAAAGGAAAATGAATTAGAATGCAATGGAATGTGGAATGGAAAGTGGAAAGGAATGGAATGGAATGTGGAATGGAATGTGGAATGGAATGTACAAGGGAATGGAATGGAATGTGGAATGGAATGTTAAATGGAATGTGGAATGGAATGCAAAGGAATGTGGAATAGAATGTGGAATGGAATGTGAAATGAAACGGAATGGAATGTGGAATGGAATGTGGAATGGAAAGTGGAATGGAATGGAATGTGGAATTGAAAGTGGAATGGAATGGAAAGGAATGTGAAATGGAGTGTGGAATGGAACGTGGAATTGAATGTGGAATGTAATGGAAAGGAACGCGGAATGGAACGTGGAATGGAACGTGGAAAGCAACGTGCAATGGAACGTAGAATGGAATGTGGAATGGAATGTGGAAGGGAATGTGGAATGGAACGAAACGGAATGGAATGGAATGTGGAATGGATCGTACAATGAATCATGGAAATGAATGAGGAATGGAAAATGGAATGGAAAGTGAATTGGAAGCGGAATGGAACGTGGAATGGAATATGGAATGGAAAGTGAAATGGAATGCGGAAATGAAAATGGAATGAAACGAGGAATGTAATGCGGAATGGAATGTTCAATGGAATGTGGACGGGAACGCGGAATGGAATGGAATGGTAAGTGGAATGGAACTTGGAAAGAATGGAATGGAACTTGGATTGGAATGTGGAATGGAATGTGGAATGGAAAGTGGAGTGGAACGTAGAATGGAATGGAAAGGAATGTGGAAAGTAATGGAATGAAACTTGGAATGCAATGTGGAATGGAATGTGGAATGGAAGGGGGAGTTGAACGTGGAATGAAGTGGAAGGGAACTTGGAATGGAATGTGGAATGGAATGGAATATTATGTGGAATGGAATGCAATGGAAAGTGGAATGGAAAGGAATGAAACTTCGAATGGGACGTGGAATGGAACATGGAATACAGAGTGGAATGGAACGTGGAATAAAATGAGGAATGGAATGTGGATTGGAACATGGAATGCAACGATGAAGGGAAGGGAATGGAACATTGAATGGAATGGAATGGAACGTGGAATGGAATGTGGAATGGAATGGAAGCTTGGATGGAGTGGAATGGAATGTGGATTGGAAAGGAATGGAATGTTTAATGTAATGGAATGGAATGTGGAATGGAATGGAATGGAATTTGGAATGGAATGTGTATTGGAATGGAATGGAATATGGAAAGGAATGTGGAACGTAATGGAATGGAATGTGGAATGCAATGCAATGGAACGGTATGGAATATGGAAAGGAATTGAATGTAATATTTAATGGAATGTGGAATGGAACGTAGAATTGAACGTGGAAAGGAATGTGTAATGGAACGTGGAATGGAATGTGGAATGGAATGGAAAGGGATGTGGAATGGAATGTGGAATGCAATGGAATGGAATG